>NW_007232221.1:139973-206692 GCF_000164805.1 Carlito syrichta | reverse complement strand
TGGGGCACCAAAGTGCGGGGACCGGGCAGGGACGGTGCGAGGGGAGGATGTGGAGCGCGTGTGGTGGCTCCCGGCAGCTGAGCCCAGCTGCCCGCTCGCCGCCGCTCTACACAGGGCGCTCTGGCATAACTACTGCAGAGGGGCTGCAGGCTCGAGCGCGCTGATTGGCTTCTCAGCAGCCGTCCCCTCTGACTGGCTCTGGGAGAAGTTCCCCAGCCTCACTCCTCCTTCCCGCCGCTCATTGGCCTGCGGCCTGGAGGGCTTTTCCCTTTAGGATTTTTGCAACCTCTCCATCCTTCCTGAGGGCGGGTGGGGGTTCCTCGCTTAAGTGCCCCTCTGCTTCGCCACAGGCCTTCTCCCAACCCGGTCCAGCTCGTTTCTGGCCACCGGAGCTACACAACGTTTTCCTTCTCCGCACAAAATCCACCTTCTCATTCTGCTCTCCGAGAGGCTTCCTGCGAACCGTTTTCCCAACGCAGCTCTGGCTGGGTTCTCAAAGCCAGCTCACAAACAGTCATGTTCAGCGGGAGCTGGGGACCTCTGGGGTTTTCACAGCCTGCCTCACCTTTGAATACTATACCTAAAAAGTCTGAAAGCGCCTGTGGCTTGCTAGGTTTGATTCAATAGAACCACACAAAGTCAGAGAAAGCACCTGATCCGAGAATGTTAAAAGCAGCTACCTCTGGCAAGTTAGTCCCGGGTGGCCCTTCCGAAGCAACGCATAACTGGTGACAACGATATAACCTGGGGCTTAAAACCAGCCTAACTCTTTAGAAAATCATTTTACGCAGCAAGTTTGTTGAGCCAGAGCTAGCCTATTTCATAGATGGAGTAAAACACTGTTTGGAAGTTCTCCTAGACCCAAATTCTCTCCTTTCCTGCTTAGATCTCACTATTAGAAATCCAGTTCTTTGAGAGTCGAATATGTCTCAGAGGTAGAATACATTTAACTATTATCTATATGCTCCCAAGTAGGGATCTTTAGCGTGGATTCTTTTTATGACTTCTCCCACTCCAGCACAGTGTCTTGCACATAGTAGGAACTCAATAAGTATGTGTACGATAAAATGGTTTAACACCTTCCCGTGAATTAGTTTATCATCTGATTGTGTTCCTTCTGATCTAGGAGAAAGTAGATTTTGAGGGAGAGCCTTATTATCAGGAATTGTCTGAGGTGTGCAAGGCCAGTGGAGAGATTTTGTCCCAGGACTTATGAACTGAGAAGAGAGGCAAAGGAAGAAGAAGGTCACTGAGGAGTTCATTTATTCATTCATTCCATAACAAACATTTGAACTCCTACTCTGTGCCAGACACTGTGGATTACAGACAATGGGGATTCAAAGATTAACCCTTGGTACCCGACCTCAAAGAGCTACAAGCCTAATGAAGAAGACAACCAAACAAAATGTTAACACACTGTATGTTAAGTGCCGAGATCTAGTTGTAAGGGGTAAAGGGGCATCAGAGAAAGTGTCCCAGAAGAAATGATGCCCTAAACTCATACTCGAAAGACCAGTAGGAATAGAGGTGAGAAAAGCAGATATGGGGGGTGTCCAGGCAAAGAAAGCAGTGTGAACAAAGACACAGAGGAGAGGGGCCTGGCATGGTCCAGTGGAGGGTGGGAGGTGCAAGGAATGATTTCAGCCTGGGGGTTAGAAAAGCTAAAGAGAGAGAGGTAAGAAAAGGCTAGATTATGTGAAATGGGGAAGCCATGGGGAGGAGGCTGGGGAACAACTTAAGGAAATTTTAAGCACAGTGGTGCCATGATCATATTTGCCTTACTAAAAGATCTCTCCAGCAGCACTGTGGAAAATGGCTTGGAGAAGGGAAAAGATTGAAAGCAGGGAGACCAGTTAAGGTGCTGTGAAAATAATCCAGACAAGAAATGATAAAGGCCTATGGCAGAGGAGATTTGGAAAGGGAAAAAAACTACTAGAGATGTTTCGGAGATAGAATTCAAAGGGCATAGTGACCTAGTGAATATGGGGGAAGGGAGAGAAGGAATCAAGGATGGAGGGCTCATTCACTCTTTTTTCAACAAACATTTGAGTGCCGCCTATGTATCTGGCATTCTTCTCCTACTTCATAATTTTGCCTGGGGCTAGGCCTGCGCCTGCATTGAACATTTGACAAATGACATATCCACTTTAAAAGAAACACCAATTAAGAGTCATAATTTGGCTGGTGAGTTTGATATGTTCCACCTGTGGAGCCCTGTGACCAAAGGGCAGATTGGAAGGCAAGCACTGATTGAATTTCATGACCTTGCAGAGGAAGACATGACCTCCCATAAATTCATGATCTTCCATAGCTCATGCAACTAACTACAAAGGCAACAGTTGTTTTCAACTACTGGGTTTTGAGTACCTGGAAAAGGAGGACTGTGACTTATTTTTAATACATACTTTTATATCTAATACACTTTGTATGAGCTAGGGCAGTGCTTCCCAGAGTGAAATGCGTGGATTCCTGGGTTCAATGAAGTGGACCAATGAAGTTTTGGGGTTTAATTTAATTTAATTTATTTTTTACCTTAAATGTTTGTTTCTTTATTGCCTGCCTCTTTCAACCAGAATACAAACTTCTTGGGAGCAAGACTTTTGTCTATCTTACTACTGTATTTCTGATTTCTAAGCAATGCTTGGCATGTAGTAGGTGCTCAATAGATGTTTTTATTTTAATAAAAATTTATTTTAATGTTGAATTAGAAAAAATATAGGTAACTACTGCATCCAACCCATGACTTCATTAGGACAAAGCTAAGTAGGTAGCGCTGTGATAAATTTATTTTAATAAAAAAAGTGAACTCTACAACACATTGTAATTATTTTTATTAAAATAATCATTTACCTTTTAAATAATTTTCTTTCTTTTTTTTTTTTTTTTGAGTTGGAATCTCACTCAGTCACCCATTCTGGAGTGTAGTGGCTGCTCCCGGCCACCACAGCCTCGACCTGCTGGGCTCCAGAGATCCTTCTGCCTCAGCCTCCCAAGTAGCTGGAACTACAGGCGCACACTACCATGCCCGGCTAATCTTTTTGATTTATTGTAGAGATGATGTCTCGCCAAGTTGCCCAGGCGGGTCTCGAACCCGCGGGCTCAGGTAATTCACTCACCTCGGCCTCCCAAAGCACGGAATTACAGGCTGAGCCACCAAGCCCGGCCAAAGAATTTTCAAGTTACTCATATATTAACCATTTTAACGTTCTTCATTCCTTTGTGTATCAAATCATGTGCAAAATAAAGTGTAATAGCAAAAAAAAAAAAATGTGAGCTGGTTTAAAGAAAAATATTAAATAATATTGGGAATATGAAGATATAACAAAATACGTAAGGGTGGTATGTGAATGGCTAGGATTTGGGCTGGGTCATCGGCATACTGGCCCTGAGGTTTGGGGAGATATTTCTTTGGCTTGAAAGCTTTTGCTCCCACTCTAAGCAGCTACTTCAGGGCTTTTAGCCAACCTAAGGTAGGAGTTAATAAAACTAGCTAGGTTTAAGGAGTGGTTCCATTTTTATAAGTGCCTCTCAAAGACTTTCTAACCTTCCAGCCCCCAAGCAATGACTTTAATGGTGGAATTTCAGGCACTGAAACAGGCATTGAGTGATAGGCTTTTGATAAGAAAAATTTGCAGGAATGCCATGAGCAGTTATCCACTCTGCCTACCAAGTAACGTGGAATTTTACTGATGAAAATCTAGTTCCTTAACCAAAGTATAAAATCTGTTACATTATTTTTGTTTTAATTTGTGTAAATTTAACAGGCACAAGTGCAGTTTTGTTACATGGATATGTATTGCACAGTAGTGAAGTCTGGGCTTTTAGTGCGACCATCACCTGAATTATGCACATTATACACATTAAGCAGCTTCTCATCTCTCACCTCCTCCCACTCTCCTACCCTCTCAAGTCTCCAATGTGTATTATTCCACAATCTATGTCCATATGTACATATTACAAATTCTGTTACATTATATACTATATACTGCCCAGATGGGCTACTGTGAATTAAAACTGGATTTTCTTTTTCTTCTCTGCATAAACAACTATCTTACCTTTCAAGGCTCATTTTAGAAGTAAGGCCAATGACACCCTTACTCTTCAGCTAGAAAAGACAAAGAGAAACAATCAGTCTAGAAACGCAAAAGGATGTGCTGATTAAGCCAGTGTTCACTTTCGCCAATTCATGATTCTGTGCTTTCAGACCCAGTTGGAAGCATTTAGAGAACACAACCATTGGGCCCCATCTTTCTCTTTGGAAGGCTACCTAGCACAGCAGGCTCACAAGAACTTTTCTTCACCTTTTGCTCCTACTCTCCAGTTTGAAAGAATTCGAAAATTCCCAGCTGTAGCCAGCAGCTATTATCTTGCTGTAGCTGGGAGGGGAGTCTGGTTCCATGGCTCCAAAAGCAGCATAAATCAAGTTTTCTGGGAGAGGGTTAAGAAAGGGTGTTCAACAGCTGCCGCCATGGGAGGAGCTCATACACAGTCATGCACACGGCCACACACGCACACATTGTTTGTCTTGGGTCCAGTTCCTTTTGCCCCCCAGGTGATGGTCTCCTTTCCCCATCTCCCTCAGGTACACAATATCTTCTGCCCTGAACCCCACTTTAAAAACCTGCTTTAAGAGAAGAAGCCTTAAAACTCATCTGCTTACAGTGTGTATGGTTGATAGGATATAATGGGGCTGCCCACCCAGGGGTATGAGTATTTTAACAGGATCAAAGCTTTAAACCAAAGGAACAGAGCTCTAAAAACTGTGGAATTCCAGGCATCCACCAGTGGGAAGGGAGTGTTTAAACTGAGGGGCAATGAGGCCTTTTTTGGTGCACCTGAAATCACATCATGTAGACAGTTGCTTATATGTTAGACTGGTGCGGCTCACTGTCAACACCTCCCTAGCCACACCTCTGCACTCTATGGCACACAGCCACTTTGTCTCCCCTTCTCTTGCAGTGTATGACTCCTTTGTGGGGTGGAGGGGAGGGGAGGCGCCAGGCGCACTGATCCCAATGCTCCCAAATGTATAAGCTATGATCAGAGAATGAATTATGGTCCTTTGGGAAAGAGTGTTCATTCATTCATCCCAGCCAGCAGGCCAGTGCAATGTCAATGGTAACTTTGTAAGTTGAAAGACTTAGAGCCATTTTTGAAAATTGCATAATAATCCCAGGCAGAATTTGGCTCCATGTGTATGGAAAATTAATAGACCCGGCTGAGATGCTTGCATTGTGAGTTGTGGATGGATAGCCTCTCCTCAGACCAGGGACTATGCTCTGCCCTCACTAAATCCACAAAATATACTGAGGTTCTTGTAAGTCAGAGTCCAAGGCTTGAAAAAAAAACTATTAAAATTTTTATCTGTGGCGTCATGTTGATTACTACAAATAAAAATTTATTCTATTCTGTGTTTGTTTATATAAGAGATATTGATCTAGATTTCTAACATATTTATTCATACCCCAGTCCATTGATTTTTTTTTTGATTGGACAAATACACTGTATGTAAATCTAACATTTTATGTCTCTTGCATAGGATATTTGGTTTTCTATAAAAATTTAAGAGGTTTGTAGTTTGGTGATTGAGCATATAGTAGCTTTAAATCCAAACACTGGTGATGCCTGAGGCATGGGTTTATGTGCCACATGGCAATTCACACATACTTTGCTTTGTTTTGAATTATTGTGGACCCAAAAAACACAATGGTTCAGGTAATGTAATATATTTATTTTGATGTATGGTGTATAGAACCTATAATAATTTCACTAAGTTTTTTCTGAGTCTTTATGCTCTGGAGCCTGGGTTCCCAATAAGCCAATTGACATCTCATGTGTTTGCTTCTAATAAGGTCTTTTCCTATCCCCAGAGCTTCCTGAATTCCAAGCAACATATGACAGGAAACCAACAGCCATCATCATAGATAACAACTCATACTTTTGATAACCTTTCCCATCACATTTCCCAAGCCTTCTCCACATTCCTAAGTCTTGGGAATTTCAAAAGCAGCATCTCATAAAAATGGCCATCCCCAGCACCACCCCTAACTCTGTAGTTAAAGCTCCCTTAGGAGCTGTATTCTTGATTGTTTGTTTGTTTTTGAGTTGGAGTCTCACTCTGTCGCCCAGACTGGAGTGCAGTGGCCGCTCCCGGCCACCGCAGCCTCGACCTGCTGGGCTCCGGCTATCCTTCCGCCTCAGCCTTCCAAGTAGCAGGAACTACAGGCATGCGCTACCACGCCCAGCTGATTTTTTTATTTATTGTAGAGATGAGGTCTCGCTGCCCAGGCGGGTCTTGAACCCTCAGGCTCAGGCGATCCACTCACCTTAGCCTCCCAAAGGCGCGGGATTACAGGCTGAGCCACCGAGCCCGGCTTAGGAGCTGTATTCTTGAGAGGCAGTATGGTTGGGACCCACAGTGAAAGGAGGGAGATAGCAGGTCCAAACTATTCCACGCCCTACCAACTAGGATCTGGCTCTGCTTGTCTCACTGTACCAAATTTGGAGTAATCATGACACTAGCCACATGACGTGCATGCAAACACATTGTATGTCAAGTACTGAGATTGAGTTGTGCAGCAAACGTATGTTTACCTATTTGTCCCTACAATAACTTGGGAGCTTTAAGTGAGCAGGGATTTGTAGGATTCTTTTCTGCATTTCCTCTAGTACTTAGTACTCACAGTACAGGCTGCTGATTCAGGCCCTGTTTGCCACCAATCTGTGACTGCTACCAGGAGTAAGAATTTAGTAACTTTGATAGCATTTTTATATAATTGCCACTTGTAAGCACATGATGAGTTGGCCCCACTTTGGAATATAATAATTGTTTTTAAATGACCTTATTTTTGTATTTATTTTTCAATTCTTCTAGTAATTAATTTTATTATATTTTCCCAAAACATTTACCCAAGTGAAGTAAAAATTAAAAATAATATAAAGTAAACTGATCCTTCACTATAGATAATTTGAGAAGCATTGCCTTAGTATGTGCACAGTGCTTTGGCCCATAGGAGTCAGTTAGTAAATGTTTTTTCAATTAAGTTCTATGATGCTTTTCCTCACAAAAATAAATTTCCATGTCACTATTCATGGAGGTTTCCGATTAAGATCACAACACACTAAAAACTTTCTGGTAACTTATTTAAAGGTAAACGTGTAGCTAAAAGATTTCACCTATAAAAATTATCACGCAGGAATGCTCTTTTTTATTCAAGAAATTCTCAGAAGAGAGTAAACATGGTTTACATGCAATTTTTGCATCTCAAAAGATCTTGATATAAATTATGAACAGAGGTTGAACTCCATAGCCTTCGTATTTTATTTTTATCAATTATTTCCCTCCTAATTTATATCATGCTTTCTGTTATAAATGAAAGAGATGTTAGCTGATGTACCAAAACATATCTTTTTAGAGCAAGATGATAAGATCCAGAGGGAAGTACTGCTTCCTTGGAATGCCTTCATCTCATTCATTCTTGCAACATGTCAGAAGCATAGCAAGTCTCCCCTGCCATAAATAAATTGCATGTCATTACTCAGAAGATTTACGCTCTGTTGGTTGTCTCCAGTTCTTCTCTAACTCCTGTTAAACTTATGGTTAATACCATATGGTTTGTTAGCAGCTTTTTGTCTGGTATTGTTTTGAAGTTGTTTCATGTGGGAGTATCCTGTCTCCCCAAATAATCAAAAGAACAGAGGACCAGCAGTCAAAAGAGCTGGTTTCTCGTTCTTGTTCTGCCACTCGGAGCATTGTGACCCTGGATCAGTAACTTAACACTTCTGAACCACAGTCTCCGCAATTATAAACTGAAGATAATGGACTACATGGTTTCTAAGATTCCTTCTACTTCTGACTGTCTGTGTTTCTGCCAGTAAAAAATAAATTTTCTCCTTGAGAAGAAGAAATTTATACTTCTGAATACAGCATCTAGAACAACGCCTAGAACTCAGTTGTTGAAGACATGATGAAATGCACCCCTCATGACACAGACACCAGTAATGGCTCCATAGGAGATGCTCAAGAAATATTCATTGACTGATCAGTGCTCTTCTTAATCAGAGTACTGTATAACAACATTAAAAATCTAATTTTTCTCCTAATGAGCAAGATAGTAATGCTTGTTGTAAGCAATATTGCAAGAGTGAAGATATAGACAGATACACTTCTATCATATTTTATCTACAGAAATCTAAACCAGAGATTTAAAAATTATTTCATTAACATTTTAAAATAACTGAAGCTTTGACATTGACTCCTGAAGATTGTAGAGTACTAAAAGTAAGAGACTCTCTCTAAATCTCACTGGATAGGGGTAAGATTATTATACTGTTTGGAAATGATGGCAGTAAACTTTTAGGAGGATGTATTATTAATTTTTCCCTGTTAAAAAACCTATATCAATCACTTATTTGGAAATATTTCTGAAGTGTATTGCATGTTTATCTTCCTTAGTAAACAAAGCATATGAAATAGAATTTAACCTATTCTTCATGCTCTATTTTGTTACATTCAGTTTTTGTACTATGTTGTACATATACAGAAATGGTGAGACATTGTGCTGAATTTGTACTGGGCACACTACACATCATGAAACATGATTCCTAAAAACAACAAATTTCCTGAAATGATTTTTCTCTTCCTGTTTAATGTATGAAATAGAATGTACAGATTCATGCCCCCTTGCATTAGTCTGCTTTTTACAAGTTGTAATTCTGGAATCAAAGGCTAAAGTTACCCTTCCTAAGTTGTTTCCTTGGCTTCAATGCTAGTAATTTCAACCTCCCAGGCAATTTCAACCCACTCTCCAGTTGACTTGCTTTAACTTATGTTGCAACACAGTGGTCACAAGAACCAACACAGTATTGTGGAATGGCCATAGGTTCCAGAGTCAGATAATCCTGAGTTCAAATTCCAAATCTATTACTTACTAGCTAGGTGACCTTGAGCAGGCAGCCTTATCTGGCTGAGCCTTCACTTACAAAATGAGGATTATAAACTCAACCTTCAAAAGACCACAAGTATTAGCAATGATGTGGAGGGATTGGAAACCTTGCACAATGTTTGTGGGAATATAAAACCGTGTAACCACTTATGGAAAACAGTATGGAAGGTCTCCAAAAAATTGAAAATAGAACTATCATATAATCCAGCAATCCTTATGGGTATTTATCTAAAATAATTAAAAGCAGAAACTCAAAGAAATATTGGCACTCCCATATTCATTGAAGCACTGTTCACAATAGCCAAGATGTGGAAACTAAATGACCATGGAGAGATGAATGGATAAGAAAATGATGGTATATGCATACAACGGAATACTATTTATACATTAAAAAAGGAAGATAATCCTATCATTTGTGACAACATGGATGAACCTGGAAGGCATTACGTAAATGAAATAAGCAAGGCACAGAAAGACAAATACTGCATGATTCCACTTATACAAGGTATCTAAAATGGTCAAATACATAGAAACACACAGTAGAATGGTGGTTACCAGGAGCTAAAGAGAAAAGGAGATGGGGCATAAAGTTTCGATCAAGCAAGATAAAGAGGCTCTAGAAATCTGCTATACAACATTGTACCCACCGTCAACAATAATGTGTTGTATGCTTTTAAACTTTTTTTTTTTTTTGAGTTGGAGTCTCACTCTGTCGCCCAGACTGGAGTGCAGTGACACGCTCCCGGCCACGCTGCCTCGACCTGCTGGGCTCCGGCGATCCTTCCGTCTCAGCCTTCCAAGTAGCTGGAACTACAGGTGCATGCTACCACACTTGGCTAATTTTTGATTTATTGTAGAGAAGAGGTCTCGCCAAGTTGCCCAGGCGGGTCTTGAACCCGCAAGCTCAGGCAATCCACTCACCTCGGCCTCCCAAAGTGCTGGAATTACAGGCTGAGCCACCAAGCCCGGCCTACTTTTAAACTTATCAAGAGGGGAGATTTCATGCTATGTATTCTTACCACAATTTTAAAAAAACTTAATCTTGGCCAATGAATGGATGCATATATAGATCCATCTGATAACACAAGTATAGTACAGTGCTAACTGTAGAATATAGCTGGTGGGTATACTAGTGTTCACTATACATTTTTTCACCTTCTCTGTATGCTAGGAAAAATATAGCCTTACAAGGAGTTTCAGAGGACTAGAAATAATACAGATAAAGTGTCTGACACAGTGTAGACATTCACAGTCTTGTGTGAACCTTAGGGTTACTTATTTTAAAGGTCAACAAAGCCAGGATTTGTTTTTGTTTGTTTTAATAAATATTTCTTCATTGACTTCTTTATTTATTATTGGTTTGTTGTTAACATTTATTGAACAGTCACTGTGTTCTAAGCCTAGGTGATATAGTGTTGAGGGTAAAGTTCTCATTATCATGATCCTTAGGTTAGTTTTTAATCACCAGAGTGATGAGGCATAACTGGGATCTTGCGTTCTTAGTTGTGAGTTTACTGTCAGGTTTGACACAATGGTAGCTTTTGAGAGTGCCAAATTCTCAAGAGTTTGCAGATTTATAAATTTGAAGGGAGAATATGCTCTCAGAGGGTTTCCTTTAACTTCACAGTCTTGGCTCCAGCTTAGTCTTCCTTCAGCCTCTCCTTAAAACAAGTCCATGTGGAGAGTATGAGAGCTAAGCAGTGTTTAGTGATGGCCTGGGTCCAGCAAGAGACCTGCTACAGGCCCAGGAATTCTCAGACACCGATTTGCCTTTCCATTTCCCAGGGCTTAACCTCTGTTGTTTGGCCTCCCCAATTACAATTACATTTCCAGACCTTTTTTTTTTTGGCCTTACCCTCAATTCCCAGCCTTAGTAATGGCTTGTATTTCCTGGATGTAACTACTGGAGCTCAAATTCACTTCTGAAAAACAGTTTTCAAATTTGAGCTTACAGCCATATCGACCCCAGTTTTAAACTTCATTGTCAAATTCACATATATTCATACCATTTCTTTTTTTACTACTTTATGCCATATTTACTTTCCTTTTCTTCTGCTCAATACTAGGCAATGAAATGACTCTTCTTCAGAGGAAAATGACCAATGATTTCTTGACAACTGGAAACAATGTCAATCTCTCGGCTGATAGTCTACGTGTAAAGGGAAAACATTTATCCCATATGTGGAAGGGAAAGTTCATCTTCCTCAGTGTAACAGCTCCTATGGCAGAAAAGGTCAGTTAATCACATGCAAGGAGCTAGACAAGATGATAATATAAAGCAGATATATTATCTGTGTGCTTCTAAACCATCTGGGGCTTATCAAGTGCTCCTACAACACTCAAGAATGGGAAACCCTGAGCCAGTTAAAGAGAAAAATAAAAAAAATAAAGGATGGAATTGCCTGTTGTTTTTCTGTGTATTTTCACAGAAATGGTTTAGCTCTTGACCCTAAAATGAGAAGATTAGCAGAGTACTTTTCCATGAGCAGCATTACATTCATACCTGAAGCAGCCATAATTCTGAAATCCTGAGAGGTCTCCATTTCTCATCTTAGTTTTGCTGCAAACACAACTTATATTACTGATGTACTTTAGCACATTCATAGTATCATTGATATTAAAGCAAATTCAAGCTTCCCACATTTTTAAATCCCTGTACTAATATTATTGATTTTCAAAACTGAGGCAATACCACTTTTTCCTGGAATTTGTTATTTTGGGGTGTTTCCATTCAATAAACAGGAATTAAGGTAATGGTAACAAGTAGTACAATTTAGGGACCTGACAACAAACCTCTTACTCTGAGAAAGAAGGGCCAAGTTTCCAGGACTGCCTAATGATCCCAGTTAAATTGTCTCCTTTCAGAACCTCTTACGTTTGTTTAAGACTCCATACTTCTGACAAAGGACTTCCTCATACCTTATCCAGATTGTCCTTTCCAACAGCCCTATGAAATAGACCAGGCAAGCAAGTATTATTACCTCCATAGTAGTGATGAAAAAGCCTGAGATTCAAACAAGCAAAATGATGATCCCAAGGTCATATATCAGTTCAGTAATGAAGACAGGACAATATCCCAAGTCTTAAAAAAAAAAAAAAAAGCAAAGCAAAGAAATCCCAACAAGCCATGTGGCAGTGCTTTAAAACCTAAATGTCATCGGCAAAAAGTTTTGAATGCTATCCAGATGTCCATGGAAGGCTCAAGGGAATCAATACTCACCTTAAAGAGTCAGGCATGAAAAATGACATGTTATGAAAAACATGCCAATTTGGGATTTACTAGATGAGAGAGAAAAGTTGAGAACAATATAGACAGGACCAAATTTCAGAATATTTCTTGTGCTCTTCACTTCACTGCAAACAATGGCCTTTGCACAGACAGAAAAGGTACAACATAGGCAGTAGAAAAGTGAGTTTGTATCATACAATTCATTTAGAATTTGTGGAAAAAAGGTGGAAGACATTTTGGAAATCACCCTCACCATACAATTTTACATATTTAGAGAATGCTTTCTTGCTCACAAGTGGAAAACCTAAGTATAAGTGGCTCAGAGAAAGTCTGTCTCTGTTCTACTTTCATCCTGTTATCGGTAAAGGTAAATGAAGAAATCAACATGATAAGTCTGAAAGAAGTAGCCTTTGAAAGCATCTGAATTGCACCTCCTCAGGCCGGAGGAATTTGACAGCTAATTATGGGGACTATAGATGATTAAAAACACTCGGAATTTCTCAAAATGTACCAGTAACGTCTGAGTAGGGAGAACTGGTTACATTCATTACAGGAAATTCACAGCTTCCCTCAGGAAAAGCGGTTACATGGGTCAGCGTCAGGCCTCATGCTTGGAATTAAGGGGTACAGATCTGACCGAAGCCCTCTTCTTCCTGCCTTGCCTTTAGCAGACAGAAAGGAACACTGAGCCCCTCAAAGGAGAGCTCCCCACAGGAAGGAAAAGTCAGCCTAAGAGGGAGCTAAACCGATGAAGCTGCGTTGCCAGAATCCCTCCACAGGCCACCCAAGCAGTGAAGAAATTCATGGAGAGAAAGAAAGACCCACAGCCGTGAGCAGAGCCAGCTGGGAGGGATGTTATTACTTTATTTCTGTTTTCTTAACTATGTGTGTGTATGTGTGTGTGTGTGTGTGTGTGTGTGTGTATGTGTGTGTACGCACGCGTACGCATGTGTGTGTACGTGCATGTGTTTTGAGGGGGAGGGAGGATTGATTACAGAAAATGTCTGTATCCACAGCACTCAAGATGGAAACTTTTGTTGATATAATTTCTTCTAACTTTCCTACACCTTCCTTCCCTTCTACTCCATTTCCCCAGTGGCTATCAAGAGCTGTATATATCTGACCACAAAACATCCAGTCAGTTCAAGTCAAAAATGCAGCCAGCCATCTGGATTGACTCAAACTCTGTCTACACACACCAATTGGCTTGGGGGTAAAAAAATGTAATTCAGTGGAACAACTGGTTATTTTTAAAACAACGAGTTGAATTCAGACAACCATCCAATTAGTTGATTTCAAAATGCCTGTTTGGCGACATGAAAAGGGTTATTTTCAAAGGGCCTTGTGTGTGCATAAACAACCTGAATGCTATTAAATTGACGAGCTATTTTAGAATCAAGTAGATAAGGCCAAGGCGGCTGGACTCTGTTTATAAAGGGGAAACCTGGTGGAGTAGCAGTCCATCAAACACTCCAGAGGGTGACGCCTTCTGTTGTAAGGTTGAAGTCTTTTGCTTGACAGAGACAGAACCATGCCCCTCTTTGTAGAGGCAAGCACCTCAGTCCCTTTTAAGAGAAGCCTTCTGTGTGCCTTCTTCCTGGACACATCATACTAGCCAGAAGGTCAAAGATCCCAACAGACTCTAAAAGGCAAATGTGTTTGTATTAGTTATTGCTGCACAACGTTTCCTAATGCACACAATGATGTTAACTTGATTCTCACCTTTTACGGGTTGCAGTCTAACTACATGCAGTAAGAAAGCCTCCTCTGAGCCATTTGACCCAATTCGTAATGAGTTTGGTCAGTTTAAACTGCACAGCTGTATCTCCCTGGGCTTCCCCCCACCTCGAAATGTGAAAGTTCTTTTCTTATGCTACATTGCTAAGAAATGATTTAAGAAAAAAAGAGGGGGGAAGGTCTCCTTCTGAGGAGAATTTTATTTGCACTCCCCATGCTTTGTCATAAAGGGCATTCAACCGTGTTAATCATATAAGAAGTTTTAGAGAAGCTCTCTTTTTCACATTAGGCTTAAAACATCACCCCTGAGGTGGTGCTGATGGCGCCCTTAGAAAAGATCTCTTTGACATCTAAGACACAAAGGACTTCAGCAAACGCGCTCAGAGTTAAATGAGTGGTGCCTAAGTGCTAACTCTCCATCCCCAGTGACAAGCATTTACTGAGGAAAACTTTTGTTTCTGCAAATGTCTTACTTGGGTGTGTCTTAATCCCAACTGTTGTGGGGTTTTGTTTTAGTGTGTGTGTGTGTGTGTGTGTGTGTGTGTGTGTGTTTTAAATATTTATTTTATCAGAAAGGATTTCCACAATGAAAGCATTCATTGCCATCGCTGTGGCTGAGTCTTTAAGTTTAAGACTAGTTAAGCTGCCCCAGGTAGAAGTGTTTGCACAGCTACAGAAGTATAGAATGGCAGGCCCAGAGTTGGAAGGGGCCCCCTTAAGCCCGTCCTTGCCTTCAGGCATTTGAGCCAGAGAAATAGCCACTCTTCTTTAAGATCTCCAAGGACAAAAACTCCACATGTTATTATTTTATTATAAAAGTGTGAACTGTAAAACATATTTGTAAGGGAATAATATTATCACCCATATTTAAATTATTTCCTTTTAAAAACACTTCCCCAAATTAAAAAAAAATTAATAAACAGTAAAGTCCCTTCAATAGAAGCATTTCTCCTCTGTTTGCGGTACCACAAGGAACACTTCTCTCAGGAAACTCTACCAGATATTGCTATGCTTCTCCTAAAAAGTGGGGTTGCTTTTATCTTATGGATGCGCTGATTAACACATGCTTCCTTTTTGGCTTTGGCTGTTGCAAAGCTCACAACCAAATTTGTGACCCACTTCTAATCAAAGCACAGGACCTCACCCCCAGGTTCACCCATTTTCCTTCCTTTATTTTTTTCTTCACCTAAATTTCTTTACTTACTTGTATTTTTTGTTTTTGCTGTTGTTTCTGGGTTTTTCTGGTTTGTTTGTTTTGGTGTTCGAACAGTATAGTAAAACAAGGGCAGAGTTTCTGGAAATGATATACTTATGCTTGGCTCCCAGTTCTACCCTTTCCTATCTTAGCCTCTCCGAGTCTCAGTTTCCTCATCTATAAAATGGAGATAATAATAGTAGTTACTACCTCAGATGATTGTTGTATGTTTTGATTTGTTTTTGTTTTTGTTAAACCCTGGGGGTCCCATTATATCGCCCAGGCTGGAGTGCAATGGCATGAAGGGGCATGATCACAGCTCATCACAGCCTTGACCTCCTGGGCTCAGGAAATCCTTCTGCCTCAGCCTCTTGTGTAGCTGGAACTACAGGCGCATGTCACCATGACTGGCTATTTTTTTCTTTCTTTCTTTCTTTTCTTTTCTTTTCTTTTTTTTTTTTTTTTGTAGAGACAAGTTCTAGCTATGTTGCCTAAGCTGGTCTCGAACTCCTGGACTCAAGCGATCCTCCCACCTCAACTTCCCCAAATGCTGGGATTATAGGCATGAGCTACCGTGCCCAGCCTTGTTGTGGGTGTGAAATGAGAAAATACATGTGAAGTGCCAAGCCAACAGTAAATAAGCACTATGCTACCTTAAATCATTGTGGAAGCAAGAGGGATAAAAAATAAATATAATCATTTATTCTGTGTTAAAAGTCTATTATTTATTTGTATAGAGACAGGGGTCTTGCTATGTTGCCCACATAGGTCTCTAACTCATGGCTTCAAGCAGTCCTCCCAACATAAGCCTCCCAAAGAACTGGGATTATAGGCATGAGCCACCATGCCTGGTGTAATTGTTCATTCTCAAGTTTAAATTTTCAGTTTTTTAAAATCTCTTCTTTTTTTTTTGCATGAATTGTCTTTCAAACAAAATAATTGGTTGCTGTTTTTGCACTTTGATGAAACTCCTTCTATTATTATAAGCTAGTGCTACCCAAACTCGCTTGATCTCAAGAATAAGCAGAACAACTTACTGAAAATACAAATTCCTAGTCTTAAACACCTAAAATTATTTTATAAATGAACAGTTCTAGATTAGATGTTTTTGGAACTGACATATTTTTATACCACATTGTCTATTTTTTCCTCCAAGATTCTAATCACAGAAAAATTTCCACACTTGCTTCCTATGTAATGTCCCTTTAACATTTTATTTTTTGTTTCCTTGTTTTCCCTTCAGTTACTTTTACATGACTTTTTTTTTGGTTCTTTTACCTCTTGTCCTGCCATTTATGTGAATCTGTCTTTTTCCAACTCCTGATGCCATAGTAGCTTCTTCCCCAACCCCATCCTCACTTCTTTGGGTGAAGTATATCAAAGCTAAAGTTGCCAGCCTCTTTGGGTCTTTTTGGCACTGAAGGTATATCCACATTAACAGAGAAACTGTTACTCAGTAACTGTTCCAACCCCTTCTTCACAGAGAAAAACATCTGCAGTCTTTTTTTAAAATTTTATTGGCCTGCTTGATGACTCTACAACACAGTGAAGAAAGAGCCCCACCCACCACAAGCCTCTTCATCCTGCTGGGGAAGCTGTTGAGAGACCAGAAAGTCCAAAAAAGAAAGAAAGAGAGAAGGAAGGAAAGGTTTTTATCCGCCTTCCTCTGTTTGCTATGGATAAATGCCAAATCCCTGATACTTAAACTTTTCCCCTTTCCTTTACTTTGCCTCCCAGTTTTCCTTTGAATGAATGCATAAATTGTCCACTCCTCCCATTTTTTCAATAATCTTCCTCTGTAGCTCATTTCAGTGTTTAATCACTGGAAGGGAGGGAAGAAAGAAGGGAAGGTAGGAGGGAAAGAAAAAAGATAAAGGGAAATGAGGAAGGGAGGGAGGGAGAGGAAGGAAGGGAAGAGGGAAAGAGAGAATAAAAGAAAAAAGAGAGGGAGGAAGTGAGAAAGAAAAGAAAATAAGAGAAAGAAGGGAGGAAGGAGGGAAGGAAAGAAAGAAAGAAAGAAAGAAAAAGAAAGAAAGAAAGAAAGAAAGAAACAAAGAAAGAAAGAAAGAAAGAAAGAAAGAAAGAAAGAAAGAAAGAAAGAAAGAAAGAAAGAAAGTCCTGCTTACTAAAATTCTAAAATCTGCCCTGCATTATCTTAAGACTGTTCTGGCTGTTTCCTCTTGTTACACGTGTGTTGCTAGGATAGTACAAGTATTTTCAAGATGAATTCTCTGCCAGAAGATCTTGCCACTGAGTCATCACCATCTTCATCTTTTTAAAAAACATGAGCAAGTCTCAGCAGCACTTCATTCATGCAAGTAAATATTACCTAGGAAAAGAAAGAACAGGCTTCAAGAACATGACATCATAATTAAAAATAAATGTTTACTGAATACTTAGTGCATGGCACTGTGTTAGTCCTAGAGATATAAAGAAGTGCTTGCCTTTAGGGGCACATGCACATACATGTACTTCCATGTGTTAAATCTAGAGGATTATCGGAATTCCAAGGGGGGCACAATTCTACCCCAAGGGTCAAGGTGGTCACAAACGGTAAGACTCCAAGCCCCGAAGAAAGGGTAGAGAGCTGGAGGGAATTAATGTGAACCAAAATCAGGAAACAGGAATGAAAATAGTTTTGGAGGAAATAATTCGTAGACCGTTTGACAAAAGCAGACAGTTCATTAGACTAGTAGGTGAATGGGAGAAAATAATGAAGTGGTAGACCTTAGTCTGCTTATAGAAGGCTTTGAATGCTAAGCTAATTAGTGTAGCCTTATTTTATAAGCAAGAAGGAACACCAACCTCACAGATAAAAGAAAGCTGAAGACAACTGGGGCTTCAGGGTACCTTCAGGAATGGAAACAAGGATATTGATTACAAGAATGTTTGTGAAATGTCTCCAGTTTGTTTAACTGTTTTCCATATTTGTGACTTTTATCTCCATGGTATCAGTGGTATTTGGGAGGACAGCAAGAAGAGTATAGCTAGAGAGATTGCATTCTACTACGCAGGCCAGTCCCGAGACAAAAAGGACCCTAAGAAATGGTAGGCAGTGGTGGTTATTTTAGTCAGGGGAAATCTCTAGGGCTCACAGAAGGGAGAGGAAATGTGGCATATCAGGAGCCAGCATGAGCCTGCAAAATGCTTTTGTGGATTTAACTGGAAGGAATCCTAAATAGTTCCCTGATAGCCCTCTAACCCACCAAATTTCTCCAACAGCATATCTCGTGCTAGATTAAAAGAAGGGAATTAAATGGGATTGTTCAATGAACTCACCATTTTTTGAGCCCCAGAAAACTCTGAGAATATTCTGAAGATACCCTTTGCTGAACCAGGTGGAATTGACTGAGTACCAAGTAACAATTGGGTTAGTTTCCTAAGTCCCTTAATTTGAAGATCCTGGTTGGACAATAGTGGCTCTCCATCTCCTCACTCAGATTTGAGGCAAAACTGAAAAAGCAAAAACAAAAACAAAGATCTTTTCAGGTAAAGGTTGACTGTGGCCTGTAAAGATAAGCAGCTGGTTTGAATAATCAGGCACTACTTTCTGTTTTCCTCCTAATTAAAAAATGGCTTCGGCATTGGTGAATGGGCAACTGCCCATCCACAATCACTTGGAAAAGGCTTCTGCCTCCACTGATCTTCTCTTCTAGCTGAGCTTCTCTCTTCTAGTCCTAAATTTCCCCCATCCCCCTTTGAAAAAGGGCCATCAATGTTTAGCTGATGCAGCATGAAGTGATTGGGAAAGACCCTGTTGTCTCCTTTCATCAACTCTGCCCGTTAACCAAGCAGACAAGAAACATTGGTTTCTTAACTGACTTTCATGGTCGCCTTCATGATCATTTTGTACCTGGTATATACCAAGTACTCAGTAAGTATTTGCTGGACAAATGAATGAATAAATGTCAAGCACTATCCCAGGTTCTGGGCATGGAGGAGTAAAGAAGAAATAAATAGACAAAAATCTCTACCCTGATGAAGGTCATATTCTAGTGAGAGGAAAGAAGGAACTGTATGGTCCTAAGTTCTAACAGACACAGCACCAAGCACATGGTAGGTACTCAATAGATATGAGAGAAATGAGAGACTCTGATATATCATTGCATCTAGTTTATGTTTCTCCTAAGTCTCATTAGAATCACTATTATCCTCAACTAACTTAAAATAGAATTAACATTTGATCCAACAATTCCACTGCCAGATACATGAGAAAGTTGAAAGCAGAAACTCCAGCGGGTATTTGTACACCAATGTTCATAGCAGCATTATTCACAATAGCCAAAAGGTAGGAGCAACCTAAGTGTCCATTAACAGATAAATGGATTAACAAAATACATACAATGAAATATTATTTAGCCTTAAAAGAAAGGAAATTCTGACACATGCTACAACATGGATGAATCTGGAGGACATTATGTCAAGTGAAATAATCCAGTCACCAAAAAAATAAATACTGTATTATTCCACTTATACAAGGTATCTAGAGTAGTCAAATCCATAGAGATAGAAAGTAGAATAAGGGTTACCAGGTTCTGGGGAAGGGGGAGGGGAGGAAGGAATGGGTAGTTACTGTGTAATGATACAGAGTTTTAGTTTTGCAAGATGAAAACGTTTTGGAGATTGGCTACTAAATGTATAAATGGTTATAAAGATAAATTTTGTTATATGTGTTTGTCACAATTAAAAATATTAAATGCTTATTGAATACTCTTTTGTGAGAATTGTACAAAGATTAGCAAACACAAACTCTTTGCTGAAGTTTACATTGCAATACAGACCCTTCATGATGTGGTCAGGCATGTCAAGGCCAAAAAGACAAGAGAAGACAAACATTCAACCTTGATATGGAGAGGCAGCTGGATATTTACATTACCTAACAGAGCAAAGGTGAGTGCATTTTGAGATGGAGGGAGGCAGGCTGTCCACACAGTGTGATTTGACCAGGTACTGTTCATGATCCATTTCTCACAAAATACCTCAACTACTGCTTGTCATACATTCAAAAATTTTCGTTCTATTGAATCTTTAAGAATTAGGATCAGGCCGGGCACAGTGGCTCAAGCCTGTAATCCCAGCACTTTGGGAGGCCAAGGTGAGAGGATTGCCTGAGCCCAGGGGTTTGAGATCAGCCGAGGCAACTTGGTGAGACTTCGTCTCTACAATAAATCAAAAAATCAGCTGGGCATGGTGGCTCTCACCTGTAGTTCCAGCTACCCCTAGAAGGCCGAAGCGGACGATTGCCTGAGCCCAGCAAGTCAAGGCTGCAGTGGCTGTGAACGTGCCACTGCACTCTAGCCTAGGCAACAGAATGAGACTCTGACTTAAAAAAAAAAAAAGGCTTAGGATCATCCACAACTCTTTAAAAGTAGACAAATAACACAGGAACAAGCAATTTTGTTTTCTAGTTAACAATTTGTTTCCCACTTTTCTTTTTATTATGGGACTCCAAGAAGAGAAAGGAACCAATGGGAGAAAAAAAATGAGATGGGTGGGTAATCAAGTTAAACTTCCTGTTTTCACATCCAAGTGGAGGAGTCTGGGGAGGGAAATGATATTAATATGGCAAGTCCATACTCAGATCAACTTAGAGGAACTGTCTGCCCATCAAGTAATGGAGAGGAAAGGAAAACCGTTTCCAAACATTAGCACTGACCAGCCTCTAGAGATAATGATCTCCATTCCTGCTGCCAGAAGTACTTCAGCAGAGGCTAAGGTGGAGATGGGGGTATTTCTAAGTCTACTTTCGATGCATCTCTTGACAGAGATAGCTGAGAGAGCCCCTTTTACCTTGCCCTACCAGTGCAGTCACATCCCAGTCCCCCATGCGCTACCAACTGTGTGTGTATGAGATTCTGAAGACAGAACTCTTTGCACTTTCCATGAGGAAAAAGTTTGTTAAACAGGATTCTTTAAATCACATCACAAATGCATTTTCATCTTAAGGGAACACACGGTTTCTAAGGACTTCAGCACATTGTTTATGAGTCATGGATACCGTTAATAACAAATGGGTCTTATCTATTCATGAAAGCAAGTCTCTGAGGATCTCTCTTGGGAACCACTGTGAGCAGTTAGTTTGAGTTATGGTACACATAGATTTCAACTAATAAAAGGGCATGTTTTAAAACATTCCAGAATTCCAACCTGTCACTAATTCAGATTGGTCTGCCTGCCCCCACCCCCATTAGTCCAAATAGAGGAGATTTTGCTGAGGCAGATTTTCAAGTACTTTACAAATGGTAAAGCCAATGAGAGGATCTCTCTCTCTCACTCTCTCTTTCTCTCTCTCTCTCTCTCCTGCCCCCACCCTCACCCTCACCCTCTCTCTTTTTCTCTCTAAAACACATTACTGGACAGCTTACTTTTCGGATCAGTAGGTGACCATTTTTCTCATCTTATTTACTTTGATTCTCACTGGAAAGTTGCATATATAATAAGAATGGGCACTGACTTTCTTGCCTAATGCCAAATAGCTTTGTTTCTCTTAGACCTACTCTCTTTTGGTTTCACAAAAGCCATCATTAAGCTAATAGCAAATTAAATTAGCTTACATTCACTTGTAAACATGAAGTACAAATGCTCATCAGTGAAATGACTTAGAAGTATCCTAGAAATGAAATCAGTATCTCAGAGAGATATCTGTGATTCCATGTTCATGCAGCATTATTCACAATGGTTAAGGTATGAAAACAACTAAGTGTCTACTGAAGGATGAATAGAGAAGGTGGTGTATGTATATACACATCATATATATATACATACATACAATGAAATATTATTGTCATAAAAGAAGAAAACTCTGCCACTTGCAACAAAGTGGATGAACTTGGAGGACATTATGCCACATGAAATAAACCGGACACAGAAAGACAAATACTGTATAATATTACTTATATGTGGAATCTAAAACAGTCAAACTCATAGAAGTAGAGAGTAAACTGGTGATTGCCAGTGGCTGGGAAGTTGGGGTAAAGGGGAGATGTCGGTCAAAGGGCACAAACCTTTAGTTACAAGATGAGTAAGTTCTGGGGATCTAATGGACAGCATGGTGACTATATTAATAATACTGCTCTGCTTACTTGAAATTTACTCAAAGATATTTTAAGTATCCTTATCCCCCTTGACACATACAATGGTAACTATGGGTGATGATGGATGTGTTAATTAATTTGACTTTGGTAATCAGTACACAATATCAAATCCTCACATCGTAAACCTTGAATACATACCATTTTCGTTTGTAAATTAAATATTTAAAAAAAACTTTTTTAAGAAAGAAAGCATCCCAGAAGATGCTCTGGCCAGTCACTTTCTTTGAAACCTCCCTTGGATTGTAATCATTGTTATATGCTACTTTTTAATATTTTCCAAGATCATCAAGGTATAAGCCACATGTTCCAAAAAAGTTAGCTATAAGCTATTTGAGAGACATGTGGAAAGAGAGTATTTAAATAAGAATTTAGTTTTGTTTTTTTGGGGGGCTGGGGTCTCACTCTGTCACCCAGACTGGAGTTCAGTGGCCGCTCCCGGCCACTGCAGCCTCGAGCTGCTGGGCGCCGGCGATCCTTCCGCCTCAGCCTTCCAAGTAGCTGGAACTACAGGTGTGTGCTACCACACCTGGCTAATTTTTTGATTTATTGTAGAGATGAGGTCTCTCCAAGTTGCCCAGGCGGGTCTCGAACCCATGGGCTCAGGCAATCCACTCACCTCAGCCTCCCAATGCGCGGAATTACAGGCTGAGCCACCGAGCCCGGCTGAATTTAGTTTTTCTAAACAGATAAAAAGCACTTCAGCTGCAAAGTCCTGTGAAAGTCTATCACACCAAGGATTCCAGTTTGTGTGCAGTAGTTAGAGTTCAAGCCAGGTTCAGATACTATAAATAGGTCTTTGAATACACACACACACACACACACACACACACACACACACACACACACACACAGAAATGCTGTTCTACTCTGGTTTTGATTCTCATCAATAGAGAGGGAATGTCAAGGCTGTGGTGATATGAACTTACCCAGCTCATAGCAGGTAAGAAATGCGACTGAGGGTCTGAGGCAGTTGTTGCTTAAAGGGCTTTGCAGCCCAAATGCTTTCTCATTCCTCATCTTCCAGCATGTACCTCTTGAAATAAGCTTTCAAAGCTTACTAGGAAGTTTATAACAACAAGGGGATCCCCTTCCAGGAAGTTTCCTATCTGGGATGACACAAGTAATACAAAAATGTTCCATTGTTAAGCAACCAAATATATGCATTAACTGAAGAATGAAGAACATACGCATTTTAGCTTTAAAGGTAAATTCAATGAATCTAAGATACACGATTTTACAATTAAGACCTCAAAACTAATTTGCAAAGTACAAGTAGATCCAAGTCAATAAAATAGAGCCAAAGTAAATACAGAATCAATGGTGCTGTTGCCAAAACAAGTGGCAGTGAATCTTAGGGGAAAACTTTTCTTATTGAAATGATTCTTTTTATTTATAAAATCGAAATATGCCACCTCCTTTATGAAGTCTTTCCTGTTCCTTACTCTTTCCCTGGCTACAACGGGCTACTCCTTCTTTTAGGTCTCACTATGCTCTGTACATACTCCACCATATTACCCAAGACAACTGATTGAATTTCTTTGTCTTCATGTCTGGATTCCTTACTAGACTTTAAGTACCTTGAGGACAGGGTCTTATTCATTTGTGTCTCCATTACCCTAGCTCAATACCTGGTACATAGTGGGTGCTCAATAATGTCTTTGGAATAGATATTCCATAATTCCCTATGGTGAAAAGAGCAACAGCTAAACAAATGTTCCTGTTAGAGTTATGTCAAGCCAATTTAGGGCCTCGCAGAAGAAAGAGAACTGTAAATTCCCAGCCCCTAAATCAAAGGTTGAAAGCTCACTCCTCCCTAGCCATAGCTCCTTGATATGGCTCCTGATTAATAATCTGTTACATCCTCAAAAGGGGTCATTTTAAGGTAACCCAGTGGCGCTCCCATGACCTATTGACCTTGTTATACCACCAAAAAGGAGCTAACTTTGGGTCAAAGGATGGCAGAATACTTTGCAGTGATTCACGTATTACCCAGAAACCTTTGTTTTCTGGGAATTCATAAGAAAAATTCCAAGTCCTCAGCAATAACTTTCAAACCCCACAATTCTTGCTAACACAGCAGAGTAACACTTGGATTCTATACCATGCCTCCTGACCTTTTGTTAATTGCAAAATAAACAGATCTCCAGTTTAGAGGGGCCTTCTCCTTTTATGGGCTCCCTGCAGTGTAGGCACTGCTTGAATGGTATTTATTTCTACCATATTTGCTTTCCAACACTTTTTCAGAGCAGGAGGCAGGTGTCTGGTACTGGAAGAAAGAAGGATTGGAATAAGAGGAGAAAATCAGGTGCCCTAACATCCTGAATGAAGGCCCCAACTTATTCCTCAGAAGAATCTGAGATCGTAGTAGGATGTGTGCAAAATAAATTTTATTTTAAAAATTACCAGCCGGGCTCGGTGGTTCAGCCTGTAATCCCAGCACTTTGGGAGGCTGAGGCGAATGGGATTGCCTGAGCCAGTAGGTTCGAGATCAGCCTGGGCGATCTCGTCTCCACAATAAAAAATAAAAAATTAGCCAGGCGTGGTAACACCCATCTGTAGTTCTGGCTACTTGGAAGGCTGAGGTGGAAGGACTGCTGGAGCCCAGCAGATCTCAGCAGGTCGACACGGGGGTGGCTGTAAGTGTGCCGCTGCACTCCAGTCTGGGCTACAGATTAAGACTCTAACTCAAAAAAAAAAAAATTACCAAGCCCCTATTCTTGTGCCTAGCTTTGCCTCCACATAGTTCACTGTCCAATAGGGAAAACAGACATGTAAAAAGTAAAAGGCAAAAGATTTATATGACCTGAAGAGAAACCAGAGTGTCAGGCATGTAAAAAGTAATAAGCACTGTTACAGAAGCATGAACCAAAGGCTGGGGAAGATCATAGAATAGATAACTCCTCTCCTCTGGCTAATGCCAGTGATAGGCAGAGAAATATGGTAGGGAAGAGCTGCAGTATCATGATAAGCATGTTGCCACAAGACAGTGGGTCTCCTCGGTTTTGCAGGTTTAGAAACTTAATTTTATGTGTTGCTCTAGGACTAGTCAGATTCCTATGGACTGATCCATGATAGATCAAAAAGATAAATATTAATACAAATGATAAACTAAAATTGATTTACTATGTATTTACTATATGCCGAGAAATGTTCTAAATGTTTTACATGAATTATCTCATTTAATACTCATGAAGACACTATGAGTAAAGTGCTATCATCACCTTCATTTTTTAAATTAACAGAGGCTCAGAGAGGTTATGACCTGCTCAAGATGGTCAAGTTAAGACTCTTATAAAAGTCTATTTGATTCTAATGTACATGTTCTTTTTCAAAATTTTTTATTTTAAATATGTGGTGTACAATTCAGGGTTAGATATACAAATGTTCATTATGCAGTTACCCTTATTGATGAGGTGTGCCCCCACCTCCCCTGGCAATTTCCCACTACTGCTGATCCCTTTCTTATAGTATTACAATAGTTGTTCAAGGACTGGTTATGAGTGAGAAAATGTGATACTTGGTTCTTTGTTTCTGTGATAGATCACTCAGTATTATAGCCTGTTAAATCTATCCAAGTTGCTGCGAGGTTCATAATTTTGTCCTTCTTTATGGCTGCATAATATTCTATCATGCGTATGTTCTTTTTTTATTTTTTATTTTTGAGTTGGAGTCTCACTCTGTCGCCCAGGCTGGAGTGCCATGGCACACTCACGACCACCCCAGCGTCACCCTGCTGGGGTCAGACAATTCCACCTCAGTCTTCCAAGTAGCCAGAACTACAGGCACGCACTACCACGCCTGGTTAATTAATTAATTAATTATTTATTGTAGAGATGAGGTCTCACCAAGTTGCCTGGGGCTGGTCTTGAACCTGTGGGCTCAGGCAATTCACTTGCCTCAGCCTTCCAAAGTGCTGGGATTACAGGCTGAGCCACCAAGTCTGGCCTATATATTTTAATGTACATGTTCTTAACTTGCACAGTCACTCATTGTCTCATACTGAAAAATAGAGCTTTTGGATACTTTGTGCATTCTCTCCCTAAGAAGGAAGAAAATGGAAACTGAGTTAGGTCCTGAAGATTGTTTGGTGAGGGTCAAAATCAGAACAAAGAACCCAATAAATATCTTACATGAATAAATACTTAAGAGTTCTTAGATTATGCTAGCCTAGTGAATTAGACTCCTTTACCCCTACTCAACAGATCCCAGACCTTAGGCTGACAAGTCAGGATACTCTTTCCCCCTCAAGACTCCACATTGCTGCTTTTTCCGACCTTTAAGACACATATTTGGGTCTTGCCTTGAATCCTAGTCAGTGATGAGGGTCACAGATACTATCCTTACTCAATTTCTGCCAGCCTTCTTGTGAAAACTGGATCCTGTTCTCCCAAAATCCTATCCTATCACTCTAAGGCTGTTCCACCAGCCAGAATGGCCCCCTTAGAACTCCTGATATCCAGAATTATACCTGATTTACCTGTGCCCTTTGGACTCCCCAGCTATCATAATCAAAGTGCATTAATTTATTAATTGAGCTAATCTTTACTGAGGGCCTACCCTGTGCCAACCACTGTTCTGGGGCCTTGGGATATAGTTTAAAAATCACCTAGGTTTATCAGTCACGGTCGGGGTAGGAAACCGATGGCGCTCTCAAACTGAGTAATCTGAGGAGAATTTCATGAAGGGGTTATTTCCAAAAGTGTGGGTAGAGTGTAGAAATTTCACAAGAGATGAGGTAGTACCCTGGAGATAATAACAGCAAGAAGCTCCCTAAGCCTGAAGGTCCAAGAAGGAGCAGTATGAAGAGTGTGGCTTTATAAGAGCTGTGGCCACTGCTAATACTTGGTCCATCAGAAGAAAGCCTGGGGAATGAATACCACAACTTCACTTTCCTCTCGCCTTCTAATCTCCATTTGGTGCCAAACACAATCAGAAGTCAGGAAGCAAAGGAGCCCATTATTGAGTTCCATACAGGTCAGCCTTCAGTGGCCTAGGGCAGGCTGAAGAGTAGATCTGAATTTCCAATAAGAGTATATAACTTTATGATTTCTTTCCTGGCCTCGGTCTGTCCTACTCATGATTCTTTCTACTTCCTTCCTCCTCCTTTACCCATACTACCAAACACTCAGCTTGTTATCATACCACATGAACCATCCTAGTCTTAACATTGTGAGCTTCCAAAGATCCCATGACTAATGAATGACAAAATCAGACCACAGACATGAACTTCTAAATCTCAGTCCAAAGTGGTTTCTTCTATAGTGCCTCATTCTCTGTAAAACAACGGATTGCTAATACAAGTATAATGAAGATAATGATGATATTAATAGCTGTGATTTTTTGAACTCTTATGATTTGCCAGGAAGTGTGGTGTTTTACATATAATGCCTCACTCTGAGAGCACTGTGGCTTCCATAGGTGTCTAAAACTCAGGTAGAGAAAAACCTGATTTCCAGTGGACAAGTGAGAATAAGGACCAACTTCTCTCCTTTACAGATAGCAGAACATTTGTATAGTGCCATTTTCATTCTGCCTCTATCACCCTTGAATTGCCGTGTACCAGATGTAAAGAGCATGTAGTTAACACATTCTAATTATGGGCTCTAGGAAGAGAGATGCTTTTATGGAATATCCTCCTGCTGCCACTTTGACTTTTGTTGCAGATGCTGTTAAGTGTGCTAAATGCTCTCCAAATGCCCAAGGGACACCCTCAAGATTTGAACATGCAAACAGAGGAGCTTAATTATGGATCCTGAGGAATAGAATGATTCCATTTACAGTTTTTAAGTCCTGAAAGGCAAGGTAAGTGTTTAGGGGAAAATTCAAACGGCACCTAAGGGTCAAAGCAGTTTCATCAATGACTTGATATATTAATTTAGTACAGCCACCCCACCCAGCCCCCACCCAAAATAACAGAATCTGTAAAGGAACTCAACATTTCACCAGAACTTCTCCCCTTCCCCCTGACCTGGTGCTGCATTTCTAGCATCCAGATGCTTGGTATTTAGTAGGTGCTCAATAAATATTTGTTGAATAGGTGAATAAAATGAGAGTTTTCCTCTGCTGCCCAAAGACTTCATAATATCTTCTAAGTTATCTCAGTTGGAAATTTATCTGGGCATTTGGAAAATACTGTCCCTCCCATTCTTTCCTATATTGAAGTTTAAAGCTTTATCTTTCACATAGCATTTTTCCAATCATGGTCAAAATAAGTCTTTTCCCAGCATGGGTTCAGCCTAATGCTACTCAGATAAGTAGAATAAATATCATTAGACCACTTAAAAAATGTAGGGATTTACCTCTTTGCATTTGCATACTTTAGTGTTGAGTTTGAGAGACTCTTGGGAAGGAGAAGATAACAGGCCCAAGCCTCACTTGACACACAGTGCCAAAGTTAATCTTAACTGTTTCTATGAATGTTAACTGTTTCTGCACTAGTGAGCTTTTCATTATTCCTCTGCTGCCCCAGCTCCCCGAGATGTGGGGCAACTGACAAGATGGGTAATGAGCTTTTACTCTCTTTATACAAAGTCAATTAAGGAAGTGGGTGGTCTCTACTTATTTTGCAGCTTATTCAGATCAGTAACCTTCTTTCTTCCTTGCAGATAGAGTCTTTCCTATGGCTGGTGAGTCAGGGCCAGAAATAGAGCAAGTTTAGCTGCATTTATACTCTGTGTATCGCTCAGGGGAAGGACATGCCTGTTACACTAAGGATTTGCAAGCTGGTCAATTTACTGCAAGCAAGTCAAACCAGACTAGGGAGCACTCTAACTTTCTAATAGATTTTATTTCCAGACCCTTAACTGAAATCCCAAGGTAGTCTACTTAGGCTAACTAGATTTCAGTCAAGCATGTATAACCTGCTAGACTTGTAAGTTCTTTGAAGCAGGGACTGTGTCTGTCTTATTCGGTGCTGGGTTCTGTGTCTGCTTCATTGGTAACCAATAAAATATTGTTGAATAAATGAAGAATCTTTATAGATCAATATCCAGTCAATTGACTGACCCAATGACACAGTATTTTAGGCACCTCTCTAAAGAAAGATCAGAGGGAGGGTGATGACAAGCAATAACTTCTACTCTCTTTTGGATTTAAGCAGTCATTTCTTTGGGTCATTCATATAATAAACATTTATTGAAACATATGAAGCCGGGCTTGGTGGCTCAGCCTGTAGTCCTGCGCTTTGGGAGGCTGAGGTAAGTGGATTGCCTGAGCCCACGGGTTCGAGACCCACCTGGGCAACTTGGCAAGACCTCATCTCTACAGTAAATCAAAAAATTAGCCGAGCGTGGTAGCGCGTGCCTGTAGTTTCAGCTACTTGGAAGGCTGAGGAGGAAGGATCACCGGAGCCCAGCAGGTCGAGGCTGCGGTGGCCGGGAGTGGCCACTGCACTCTAGTCTGGGCGACAGAGTGAGGCTCCAACTCAAAAAAAAAAGAGAAAAAAGAAAAAGAAAAGAAACATATGGAATGTTCCAAGTACACGGGATACGATGGTGAATAAACTGTGGTCCCTGCTGTTAAGGAGTTCAGTCTTTTCAGGGAACAGACAATGAAATAATTACAATGATATCTAATAAGTGTTATGAGAGGGCAGGCACTGAGGGTCATGGGAGCACAAAGGAGGGACATCTAATTTAGACTAGGAGGTCAGGGAAGGCTTCCTAGAAGAGGTGAGAATTCGTGGTTGCGCATGCCTGTAATTCCGGCTACTCGGAAGGCTGAGGCAGAAGGATCGCCGGAGCCCATCAGGTCGAGGCTGCGGTGGCCGGGAGCGGCCACTGCACTCCAGTCTGGGTAACAGAGTGAGACTTCAACTCAAAAAAAGAAAAGGGAGGAGAAAGACATTCCAAGCATGTTTTGGGCATAGATAGGTAAAAACAACATGATGTTTCCAAGGAATTACAGGTAGTTGATACAGTGACTGTAGAGATTTTAGTCTGGATAATTCTGTGCTGTGAGAGGATGTCCTGTACATTATAGGATGTTTAGCAACAGTAGTCCTGAATTCTACTCACTAAATACCAATAGCACCTTACTCCAAGTTGTGACAACAAAAAATGTCCCCAGACATTGCCAGATGTTCTCTGGGGGACAAAATTGTCCCCAGTTGAGAAATAGTTAGAGCCAAAGGTATGTGTAAGAAAGTGATGGGAAACAAGATTGGAAAGTCAGGCAGAGTCCAGGTCATGAGAGTCATGTGTGCTGTGATAAGAGGTTTGGACTTTATCCTGAAGTTCACAAGGAACTCTTGAAGGATTTCAAGCAAGAGGATAATATATTCAGATATGTATTCAGAATATCATTCTGGCAACTGTATAGAGTGTAAATTTGAAGGGGTGTGTGGCAAGACTCGAAACAGTGTGATGAGTTAGGAGACTTGTAATCATCTAAAAATAATGAGATCCAGTGTTAATGCAATGGCGGTGGGAATAGATAAAGGAGGAAGATTTGAAAGATATTAGGAGTTAGTGATTTAAGGGTGTCAGGAGTTGAGGAAAAAATATGACTCCCAAGTTTCTAGTTTCAATAATAGGGTAGATTATGGGATCATTCACAGATAGAGGCCATCAAAAGAAAATCAGATTTGGGAAGGACTCTACATTTTGTTACTGATGTGCTGGATTTGAGCTACTATGAGATTTCCAAATGAAAATGTCCAGTAGCAAATTTGCTTTGCTGGCAGGCATTAAGCAGAGGGCGGGCTATGGAAACTATTAGGGTAGAGGGGTACTAATCTGCTTCATAGCCTCCCCTAGCCTTCATTCATTTAATAAACATTTACTAGGTACCAGCCCTGAGATTAGGTGAAAGGGATACAAAGAAAAATAAAGCAAAGATCCTGCCTTCAAGATTCTCACAGTCCATAGAGGGAGACAGACAAGTCAATGTGCAACAATAATGTAGTTTGATAAGTGTTATGATGGATGTATGCAGAGCGCTATGAAGGCAAGAGATGGGAGGCAGCTAATGGAAAGAGTGTAAAGGGGAAAGGTAGGGCAAGCTTGCTGGTAGAGGCTATATGATAGAGGTGGAGTACAGCAGTGGCCATGAGAATGAGCTTTGCAGACCACTAACTACAGCAGGGTTTCTCAATCTCAACACTACTGATACTTTGGACCAGATTGTTCTTTGATGTGGGAGCTGTCCTGTGCATTGTAAGATGTTGAACAGCATCTCTGGCCTCTCCTAACTAAATGCCAGAAGCATTCTCCCCCTACTTGTGACAGCCCAAAATGTCTCCAGATGTTGCCAATGTCCCCAGCCAAGGGATTGAGTACAGCAGGGCTACTAAGGCAGGCCTGTTGTGGGGGGATGCAGATTTTGGCTCTAGAACTTACCAAAACTTCCTTTGACTGCATGGCAGTCTAGGATACTCCCATCCAACTTTTCTTTCCTCCCCCTTCATTGGGGGCCAGATTCATATCTCAGTCTGGTGACTCTCTCAGCTTTTCCTGGCTCCCTCCCCATTTTCTCACATACTGGTGTTTCCCCTAATGAAATTCTTGCACATTTAATTCCATTTTGTTTTCTGCTTCTCAGAGGACCCAGCCTAATATTAGAGTTCAGATTCTGGAATCAGTAATATCTGAATTTAAATCCTGGTTCTTCTTTCCAGCTGTGTGGCCTTGAGCAAGTTACCATACCTCTCTGAGCCTCAGTTCACTCATATATAAAATGAGGGTAACAGTATCCACCTCAGAAGGTTGCTATGAGCATTAAATAAACACTATCATATTTAAAATACTTAGCATGGTACAAGATACCAAGCCAGAGCCCAGTAAGTGCTGACTCTTAGTAAGGAATGGATATGTGGGGAAAGACATGTCCTGAGTAGAGTGGACAGAGTGATACGTAGGCTTGATGGTGCGAAATGCCACAGAAAGGTGGGGAGAGATGTGAAATATTACAAGCATTTCAGTACTGCTAAAGCGAAGTGCAAAGCAAAAAGTGATGAGAGATGATGTGAGAGGTGAGCAGATCCCCAACCGAAAAATTCCAATCCCTTCAACCTTTTTAATGCAAGTCATACTCTTCTATCCTTTCATCATCTCCTTTGAGGCTTCTTCAACTTTACTACATCTGCCTTTAAGCTGAAAACCCAAACTTTCACACAAACGCCATCCAAATTCTCTAATTCAAAGGGTCTGACTAGTTCGGAGAGAGACTAAAGGGTTTGTTGCTTCACAGTTCCTCCCCTCTGGATTCCAATTTATGCAGCCCTGAATGGGGATTACTCGGAGGGAAAAGATCTAATCGCTACTTGGCCCTTGCCCTGAAAACTCTTTCATTCAATCCAAAAACATTAACAGGGTCCATTTTTTTCCCTAAGGAGAGTTAATCATTACCCCAACCTTCTCCTCTGTGCTTGTCCCCCCCCCAAACACACACACAAGTAATGCAGACATATCCATGAGCAGGAGAATTAAACAGCTGGCAATAATGTGACCAATGTGTGCATATCCTGTCAGCTAAATCTTGAATTCAAATCCCAGCTCCAACATTGAGCAGTTCTGTAATTTAGGAAAGTCAGCCTCTGAATCTCAGTTTCCTTTTCTAATATATGATAAAGGCGATGAATTATGCCCTCGATAAGAAAGCACATTGAAAACTACAAAGCACTAGACAAATTATTCTTCAACTTGTGTCATTTTAGGGGTCTAAAATGATCTCTCTGATGCCTTTCAGAATGTTCTATACCTTCCCTGACACCCTCATCCAAACAATAGAAGTGCAGAAATTCAATTGGTCTTATAAGTAGGCAGAGAAACAGCCACCCAGAGCTTCTCTGAGGAATTTTTTAAAAAGTGTAAGCAAAAAAGAGTGGGTAATGCCAAGCTCTAGACTGGGTTCCTCATTTCAGTTTTGCAAAACAAATTTCTCTTCCTATTCGCTAAACTCACTTCTGAAATTTAGCTACTCCATTCTTATTTCCCCTACATTACTTGGCTTAGGAGTTCATCCCTTTAGGCCTAAAAGAGTGATCTATATTTTTGTCTACTTGTTTACTGTCTGTCACTCCTATTATAAATGTAAGCTTCATGAGAACAAGATTTCTTTGGTTTCTGGTGTCAGGTTTTTTTTTGTTCTGTTTTGTTTTGTTGTTGTTAAATTCATTAATATATCCTTAATACTTTGCATAGTGTCTGGTAAACAGTGGGCCTTCAATAATGAATGAACGGGCTCTCTGAATGAACAGACTCATGAATGAATACACGAATGAATCGGTGGACATCTATAATGGCTTCCTAGCTAGGCTTCCATATTCCAGTCTTTCCAATTCTGTATGCACCTTCGTATCAGGCTTTACCTGGGTGGTGGTAGTTAGAGGTTGTAGACCTTGAAGAGGTGCTGAAGGAGCATGAGCTCCACCCACAGGAGTGGAAGAGTAATAGTGCAAGGGCTTAAAATGTCTAGAACCATCTAAAAAAGAATATTAGAAATTAGAGGCCAGGATCGGTGGCTCAGCCTATAATCCCAGCACCTTGGGAGGCCGAAGCGAGTGGATTACCTGAGCCCGCGGGTTCAAGACCTGCCCGGGCAACTTGGCGAGACTCTACAATACATGAAAAATTAGCCCGCGTGGTAGCACGCGCCTGTAATTCCAGCTACTCAGAAGACTGAGGCAGAAGGATTGCCGGGCCCAGCAGGTCGAGGCTGCAGTGGTCGGGAGCATACCACGGCACTCCAGCCTGGGTGACAAAGTGAGACTCCAACTCAAAAAAAAAAAGAAAAGAAAAGAAATTATAAACATGGGTAGACTTTCCTAGTGTTTTCTGGTGAAAGCGAATCCTACAAACGCTTCTCAGCAAGAAGCATTCCATAGTCAAGTAAGTCTGAGAAACGCTGCATGATTAACTCCACACTCAGTGCACCCACAGACTTGCAGGGCATATTAGCATATTAAAGGTTCTGGGGTGTCAAATAGTAAAGAAACTGGTTTAATTATGGAACCCTTGTATCATATAAAAACCTGCAGTAAATATTTCAGAAAATATTGGTCCAGGAAATAACTATAATGAGAAAGTTATCAGATTTCTAGAAGCCTTAAATCACTTTCCCAGATTTGTTTTTCAAAATTATCTTCTACCCGTTTCCATTTAGTCATCACCAGAAAAACCCTTAAAATAAAACAGAGCTTTAAAGGGAAAGGAGCCTGAGTGTCCAACAGGAGCTACCAAAATTGGGGTGGGTGAAAGGCTTGAAAGACTGACTTAGACAGAGAGAAACTCAAGAAGAAAAATCAGGCAGTGGATTCTGTGAAAAAAGGAAAAAAAGCAAGCTTCTTATGAACCACTCTGTCAATGACTATAATCAGTCGTTTTCTTCCTACACTCCGCTGAAATTGCACTCACCAATGGACTCCTTATTGCAAAACCCAATGGGCATTTTTTTTCAGTCCTTAGCTCTCAGACATATCTGACACCCTTGACCCTACTCATTCTTGGAATATTCTCTTCATTTGGCTTTTACAAGAGCATAATACCCTTCTGGTTTTTGTCCTCTCTGGCTCCTCCAACTCAGTTTCCCCATACCTTCCAGTTCTTAAATAGTAGTGTTTTCTAGGGCTGTGTCTTCTCTTTGTACCTGACACATCATCCTGAATGCTCTCACGTACTCCCATGGCTTCAAATACCACCTATAGTCTGAGAACTCCCCAAATCTGTATACGTATGTGGTCTTTTCTCTTGACTCTCAGATCTGTGTATCCAACTTCTTATTCAACATTTAGACTAGAATGTTCCACGGGTACAAACATGCCTGAAGCTGAACTCATCCTCTTTCCTTGACCTCAGAAGACAGCACCACCATCAATCCAGCTGCCCAAGTGAAAATTCTGGGAGTCAATTTCAATCTCTTCTTTCTCCCTTTTAATGTTTGGTTAATTATCAAGTCTTGGCAATGAATTCTCCTACTTGTTATTGAAATCCATCCATGTCTATCCACCTCATGGATACTAATATTCTTACTTCAGGTCCTCAAGTTCAAACCAGTTTCTTTCTTTCTTTCTTTCTTTTCAGTTGGAGTCTCACTCTGTTGCCCAGACTGGAGTGCAGTGACTGCTCCCGGCCACCGCAGCCTCGACCTGCTGGGCTCCGGCGATCCTTCCGCCTCAGCCTTCCGAGTAGCTGAAACTACAGGCGTGCGCTACCATGCCCAGCTAATTTTTTGATTTATTGTAGAGATGAGGTCTCACCAAGTTGGCCAGGCGGGTCTCAAACTTGCGGGCTCAGGCAATCCACTCACCTCAGCCTCCCAAGGTGCGGGATTACAGGCTGAGCCACCAAACCCAGTTCAAACCAATTTCTTACTGAACTCACTGCCTCTGATTTTGCCACCCCCTTCCCAGTCCATATGGTCACATTGTAAAAGAATGCAGTTGACTCTTTTCAACACAGATCTGATCTTATCACTTCTTTTTAAAGCACTTCAAAAAACCCTCAAAGAAATTAAACTCTTTAACGTGGTTTCCAAAGTCCTTCATAATCAGATCTTATAGTATAGAGTTAGACTTGAGCAAGACTGGCTGGGCTCAAATCGTAGCTTAACCACTTTTAGTAGCGATATGACTTTGAGCAAGTTAATCTTCCCTGTACCTCAATTTTTTCATATATAAAATGGAATAATCAACTGGGTGCAGTGGCTCATGCCTACAATCCCAGCATTATGGGAGGCCAAGGACAGAGGATTGCTTGAACCCAGTAGTTCAAGACCAGCCTGGGCAACATAGTGAGATCCTGTCTCTAATTTTTTTTAATTAGCTGGGTTTGGTGGCACTTGTCTTAGCTACCCAGGGGGCTGAGGCAGGAGAATTTCTTGAGCCCAGGAAGTCGAGGCTGCAGTGAGCTATGATCATGCCACTGCGCTCCAACCTGGGCAACAGAGCAAGACTCTGCCTCAAAAAACAAAAACAAAAACAAAAATAAAACAGAGTAATTACAATACCTACTTTCTAAGATTGTTTTGAATATTAAACAATTTAATATATGCATCATATTCAGAATGGTGTTCTATAAATGTTAGCTTTTAGCAGTAGTATCTCTCTTCAACCTTATCTCTTGCCTCACTCTCTCCCCTCTTTCTTTCCTCTAGCCACACCTTGTCTTTTCATTTCTACAGCATACCATATTGTCTTTTTTAAACTGTACAATGCAATGGCTTCTAGTGTATTCACAGAATTCAGCATTCATCAGTACAGTTTTAGAATATTTGCATAACCCCAAAAAGAAGCCCCATGCCTCTTAGCCTTAGGCAACCACCAATCTACTTTCTGTTTCCATGGATTTTTCCTATTCTGGACATTTCATATAAATAGAATCATACAATATGAGGCCTTTTGTGTCTGGCTTCTTTCACTTAGCATAACATTTTCAATGTCCATCCATGTTGTAGCATGGATTAGTGCTTCATTCCTTTTTAATGGCAGAACCATGTTCTATTTTATGGCATGACCTTTGCACATGGTTTCTCTCTGTCAGCAATCCATTCCGTTTCTTCACCCCCCATTCACAAGATTAACTCCCACTCCAACTTCAGCTCTCTAGTCTAGCTGGAATAACAAGATTTCCTCCTGGGAGTCTTTGATGATTTCCCTCTCCCACTCCTACCCCACCTGGGTGAAGTAAGCTTCATAGGTGCTCCCCCAATATCTAGTACTTCCCACATTGCTTGCTTATTTATCTGCCTTTCTCTTAGACTGCCAGCTGAACAAGAACTGAAGCCATGTGTGTATACTGCTCATATCCAGCACCTAGCAGAGTACATGGCACTCATCAGGCACTCATTTACTTTGATGAATTAATAAAACATCAACATGAAAAGCAGGGCCAGAGAGAAGAGTGGAGATTCAATTGGTAGCAGGCCAATGGAGGTTTTCTGCTGTGCTACCAGACTAAACTTTCTAAAACACTGCTTTCTTCAAGCCATGTGTTCTCAAGCAAGATACCGGGCCTGTTTCTCCTCTACAAAATGAAGGGTTCACCTGAGTAATCCCTACAATCTCTTTCAGCTCTGACACTGATTGCTTACAAGTATATGCTTAATTAGTCCCATAATTAGGAAGGACAGTCAAAAGGATGCCAAATGCAATAAAATACATTTCTCTCAAATTAATGCAAAATGACATTGTACAAAATGGCACTCTATTTTTTCTTAAAGCATTAGCAATGTGGTCAAAATGGTGCTAAATAAACAAAAAAATTAAAATGATGTCTTACATTACAATGGTTGAAGAACACAGCCTCCATCAACTAGAAGCTTTTGAATCTTCTTTTAATCAGTTCTATCTTGACATTTGATTGAAATATTAGCAGTAAGTGCCTCTGCATTTATTAGCTTTTAAAGGCTTGAATTAATTTCCCTAGACTGGCCTGATTTTGCAAGATGGAATGGAAAGTAGGAGGCACCACTCATTCTCAAAGAAGCACTTTCCAGATCCATCAGCCAGGCCCGGGCTATTCTGAATTTGCTGTTAATGAACGTCACTGCAGCTCCTTCTAGGCCTGAACTGCTCTCCATTAGAGCGTCGAGAACCAAAGACAGGAAAAATCTGCAAAACAATTTAGAATCACAGAATATTCTACATGTACCACCCTAAGGGTCCATAGAAATAACTCTGATTTATTGAACATGTTATATGAAGGGGGATCAAAAACACCCCAGAATTTATTTATAAAAAATGTATTTATTCTTACATGTTTAAACTTCAGTCACCTTCAAAGTACTTTCCGTTTGGTGCAATCCACCTATCGAGATGCTTTTTTCATTGCCTAAAATGATGTTTGAACTCTTCGGTTTTGATGCCTTTCAGTGCTTCTTCCATTTTTTGTTTCACCTCTTCCACATTGGCAAAACGTTTCCCTATGAGGACTTTTTTCATCTGGGGAAACAGCAACAACAAAAAAAGTCGCCTGGGGAGAGCGCGGGTGAATAAAGAGAGTGGGCCATAGAGGTCATGCCATTTTCAGTCAAAAACTGTTGAATGTTAAGTGTGATGTGGGCAGGTTGTTCATTTAAGTCACCCACCATGAAATGGGCAAATGTGTTGAAAGAATCTCAAAAAAAAAAATTCACTGAAGCCGATCACCACCTCTCACAACAATGCTAGCTGGTACACTGATGCTGATGGGTTCCTAGAACACTACTGTAGTCCCTCATATATATCATCTCATATAATGTTCACAACAATTCCATAGGATAAGTATTATAATTAATATTATTCTCATTTTACAAATGAGGACAGTAAGCCATGGAGTTTGAGCAATTGCCCATAGTCATGCAACTAGTAAATGATCGAGGCAGAATTTAAAACTGATCCTTTCTGAATAGAAAGGCGAAGGCTAGTACAAGATATGGAAAGTACAAGATATATATTTTCCATTATTTAATCGTTATTCACTTATATATCTTTCTCTCCCACTGCTTTATGAGTTCCCTCTGGGTTTGTACTGCCAGCACCTAGCATAGTGCTTGACATATTGATTCATACGTTCTTTTAAAAAACAGATTTATTGAGTATACACTATGTACTAAACACTGTATAGTACCTGGGCATACAGCAGTGAAAAGGAAGTAATATCCCTGGCCTAGTGAAGCTTATATCTGGGTGAAGGAGACAGACAAGGAAACAAACACAATTTTCTATGAAGAAAATTAAAGCAAGAAAATAGGATTAAGAATAGTTTGGAGCCAGGCGCAGTGGCTTGTATCTGTAATCCTACCACTTTAGGCCGAGTTGGAATGATCACTTGAGGCCAGAAGTTTGAGACCAGCCTGGGCCACATAGTGAGGTCTACAAAATATTTAAAAATAAAAAAAAATAGTCATGGTGGCTCACATCTGTAGTTCCAGTTACTCGGGAGGTGGAGGCAGGAGAATTCCTTGAACCCAGGAGTTCCAGGCAGCAGTGAGCCATAATTGCACCAGTGCACTCCAGCCCGGGCAATAGAGTGAGACTCTGTCTTTTTTAAAAAAACAAAAACAAAAACACAGTAGCTTGGAATTGGGGAGCAATGTTTTGTTAGGCTAAGGTGGCCAGGGAAGACTTCTCCAAGTAGATGACAATTCATTTGAGCTGAAACCTAAATGATAATAAAGCACTGACCATGAAAAAAGCCAGAGGAAACATGTTTCAGGCAGAGGGACTAAAAAGTACAAAGGTGGGAAAGGGTTTGGCAGGCTTAAGGACAGAGCATAGGAAGCTAGGGGAGTATGAGAGGTATTACACAGTATAGGGCCTTGTAGGCCATGGGCACCTTGTATCGTACCTATACTTAACTAGGACTGCTGCCCCCTACTGATTCACAACAAGAGACTGTGTGAGAGAAACCTGTTTTTGAAGGGAGATATTCAGAGACAGGGATGCCTGGGCTTTGGGAAAAAATGTAGGGGCCTTCCCTGCACCTGCCTCTTCTGGGAATCCCTTTCTTTGTACTTTGCTACTAACCCCCCTTTTAATTTTTTGCCCTTCTTCTTTCTCCTCCTCCTTCTACTCCTTCTCCTCCCCAACACATCTCTAAAACAATTTAAGCATGCAAGCCATCACCCATCAACTCCTCCTGGGACCATAAGACAGCCAGTCTGTGCCTTAAGCTTCTAATGCCAAAACCTTTGAACCAGATAAGGAGAGAGAACCATGGTGATAATGGCAGCAGCCACGTCCCAGCTTGAACTCAAAGCTCAAAGGCTTCTTCTGCCTGACCTCTGAAGGAAGTCAGGCAATTTTAGCTTAGCTAATACAGCAGTCTGGAGAGTTGAACTTCCTAACTACTGTGGAGAGCAGGGAAGAAAGCAAGACTCAGAAAAAGCCAACACCAGGGAACAAGAATTACAAGCATGTATCTGTGCCAGCAGCACACAGGCTGAGAGAAGGACTTGTAGCATAAAATATACACAGTTTCGGAGCACAGCAGAGTACTTTTGCCTCTCCAGAAAGCTAATTCCAACACTTCTTACTCCCTACTGCCCCACTGTGGAGAAACGCTGTGGGAAACAGTTGAAGTGAGGGATTTCACTGTGGAGGAGCACTCACTGCCACACTTTTCCTTCTGGATTTGGACTCCTGATGTCCCCACTTTCCATTTCCTCCAGCATCTGTCTAGCTCAGAGAAAAGGGCTTTTGACATACATACAACGGCATCGTCTTTGCCTCTCCTTATTACGATTTAAAGCCAATAAACTATACTAAACATTGAACTTAACATTTTCCAAAAAAAAAAAAAAAAAAAGAGCAAAAATTTGCACAGGAAAACAGAAGGAAGGAAATCATAAAGATAAAAGTAAAAATAAATACACTAGAGGTTGTAAAAACAGTGGAATTAATAAATAAATTCAAGAACTGGTTACTTGAAAGGTCTAATAAAGTAGATAAAACTCTGGGGAACCTATGTAAGAAAAAAACACACATAAAATTAGAAATGAGAAGGAGGATATAACAACGAGTATAAACAACATTTTTAACTGTAAGGAAATGTTATGCACAATTGCATGCTAATACTTTTTTAAATAGAGTGCAATAGATGCTTTTTTCTATAAAATACAAAATATTAAAATTCATACTTCAAGAAGTAAAAAATCTGAATAAATTAATAACTGAAGAATAAATAGAGAAAATGTCAAACAAGGTCTTTAAACCTAATGATAACTAGTTTCAAACCTTCAAAGAAGGAAACATAGAAAAAGTTAGGATGTACCTAATTCATTCCATGAACAAATATGGTTCCAGTCCCAACACCTGATAAAGGTAAAATAAAATACGAAAACCAGAGATTAATGTTAACTATATTATAGTTTACAGGTCCAAAAATTTAGCTCAAACACTAGCAAACATAGTGCAGCAAAGCTTGAAAGAGCAAAACATATTCACAAAGGGTTGATCCTAGGAAAGCAACAACCATTCAGCCTAAAGTAGTTTATTAGTATACTATTAACTATAGGTTAAATCAGTGCTTCTCAATTTTTTATGGGATACATGAAAAATGAAAATATTTGTATGGTACACTGAGATATGTAAATGGAGCTGCTCCAAGTTGGAGATGGGGAAAAGTGATTTCTGGCTATCCCAAGGCAACTGGTCACCCTGAGATCTGAGGGAATGGATATATTGGCACATCTATAAGCAGGCATGCTACTGCCATTATTTACCAAGTGGTAAGGCACAAAAGCAGACCAATTGGAATGTGCAATAGACGCTGGGCAGTAGCATTCCATCGGCTCTTTGGAGGTCCCTTGCTGTGCCAGGTGTTAACTCTTTAATTGGTGGATTCTGGGGAGGTCTGGAGGTGTCCCAGGGAATAACTGGGTCAGTGAGGAAGCACTCTTGTGTGTAGGGCAATAGTGATTTACTATGAAAGTATTTCAATAATCTACTGGTTGGTTTGTACCAGTTGAATATAAACTCTGCCTACAATCTAGATCCAATCTGTCAGAGGCATCAGTTGGGAAGTTCTGGACTAAACAGCACTCTGTCTTTTTTAATATTTATCATGCTGTGTTACAATCATTGGCACCTCGTCCTTCTTCTGACTAGCCTGTGACACTATTTCATCTTTGTCTCTCTAACACCCCCACACAGTGTCTGATGCATAGTAGAAGCTTGATAAATGTTTTCCAGATGGATCAAGAATAATTTCTAAGAGATATCCAAAAGAGCAAATCATAACATTTAGTACACATTCTGTAAAGTCAGAATTGGAAGGATAAACATGCTAATGATATACATGAAAATGATAAGGATAACGTGATAAAGGATACTTATTTTATTTTATTTGTATTTGTATCAATTTATTTGTTTGAGACAGGGTCTCACACTGTCGCCCAGGCTGGAGTACAGTGGCATGATTTCAGTTCACTGCAGCTTCAACCTCCTGGGTGCAGGCGATCCTTCCTCATCAGCCTCCCCAGTAGCTGGAACTACAGGTGCGTGTCACTGCACTCACATAATTAAAAAATTTGTAAAGATGAGGTCTCATTTTGTTGCTCAGTCTGGTCATGAACTCCTGAGTTCAAGCAATTCTCCTACCTCAGCCTCTCAAAGTGCTAAGATTACAGGTGTGAGCCACCACTCCAAGCCAGGATATTTTAAACACAAGGCAAAATTATATGTAACTGAAGAAATATTAAAAGTATTTATTTTTTGAAAAACAAAAGCCAAATAAATAAGTATATCTTCTATCATTTTATCATTTTGGAACTCCTGGTCAATTCAATGAAATATGAAAAAGAAAGCAAGGCATGAATATGAGATAAATTGCCATAAAGTACCAAATATAAAAAATGAAGAAAACCATGACAACAGAAGTATGTTATCCATATTAAGAAAACTTAGAGAAATGATTGGAATGATTGAAAGATGTAACAAAAGCTCTCATCCACATCCATATATGTGTGTTTTATATGACTGTTGATATTATTGTGTTATTTTCTAACATTTCTGGCAAGTTATGACTGTAGGGAAAGGCCACACTCATGTGGGAGAGACATGGTTGGAGTATCCCTGGAAAATGGTAGTTATTCCAGATTATCAATCATCTGGACAAAAAGACAGAAATGTGAAACTAAGACAGATCTTAGGCAGGCAAGAAAATGCACTGCTTGTCTTCCTCTAAGTTTAGCTTTATTGAATTCAGACATTTCAGAATTCAGAAGATTCAGATAGCCTTGCCTTATTCTCCTGGGTGGTGGTGGGTTGCTACGGTAATACCCATGTTATGGAAATAGGGAGACCTAGATGAGATGGGACTCTGAAAAACAAGCCTAATCTTGCAAAGTGCAGCGATCTGCTTTCGTAATACTCTGTGTTTATTTATCTGCTGTTATTCCCTAGTCTCTAGAACAGTCTTGTTCAATGTTCCAGCCTTACCTCAACTATAGTAGAAGGTATTTAGGAAAGGTCAATGTGTCTGCCTTTAGACCAAAGTGCTGAAGGAAGAGTATGACCTCTTTCTTCATTGATAGGTATAATTAGGTTGCCAGTAATTATTAATAATTGAGTGCTTGAGCCAGGTACAGCGTTGATTTATATACATTATCTCACTCAACCTCAACAACCTGGTGAGGTAGACGCTTTTATTAACCCCAACCTACAGGTGAGAAAGCTAAAGCTAAAAGAAGTGTAGTGATTTACCCAAAATTGTAGAGCGAGGAAAATGGCAGAAGTAGAATAGAAATCAGCTCTGCCCAACTCCAACTCCATGCTCTTAACTACTAGCTACTCCAAGAGACCACGAGGGGAAGACAATTATAGGGGACAAGAGCTAAGGGTTCTAGGTTTAATTTAATCAACAAAAGTAGAAGTGTTCCTTTTGAGAGATGTAAGAAATGAATTCAATAAATGAAATACATGCTGCATTCATAGACAGAACACTAAATATTAAAGATATTGATTCTCCTTGAGTCAATTTATCATTTTTAGTACTGCATCCCAGAATAAAAATAACTTCAGAGATGCAGAGAATCTAGGTTGCTTATGGAATCATTGGGTAATTTTTATTAACATTGTATGTTTTACTTGACACCCTTAAAAAAGATACCTCGAAGTACAATAGAGATGTCTTCTTCAAACTCTGTCCAAAGTATAGAGAATTACACAGCTCTAGATTTTGCACTGATAACTTCATGCTTGAGCTCAGCAGAAAACAGCAAGACCTTTGTGTTTGGCTAGGTTAGGCTCCTCACCTACATCTCAGCTCCCTTCTCCCTAAAAGATGAGAATGTAATTGAGAGTCCTATGTGAGTTTTGATTCTGCTTTCTCCATCTTTTCTCAAGGCTTTCTCTTCTGAAGACCCATTTCCTCCTTTTCTAATCATTTTTAACATTCTTACCCCTTTGATTTGCTTTATAAACCTGTTGCTTTTATACTGATGGATGCCAGAGAAGCTGATTCAACAACACCAAGACAGTCATTTTTGGGACTTCTGCAATGTTGGAAAGTGTTCACAGATGACACATAGAGTATTAAAGGCATGGGTTAGCCTAGTGATCATGGATTTAATCCTGGAATTGGCTCATATATATAAAGATTCAATCATCTCCAATGGGCAGCCTGAAAAAAGAACAAAATTAACTTTCACTCAAGGAGGAACCCCAAGGGGCTCAAAGCACTTCATATCACAAAATAAATCCCCATATACCAAACACAGAATAATAATAACTACAACAAAAGAAAAATTTTGACCTTTTGTGATGTCAAAATCCTGCTCTAGCTCTTCTCATATGGCTTGAAAAAGACTATATATTGTAATGGTTAAGAGCATAGGCTCAACACCAGGTTGTCTGGATTTGAGTCCCAGCTCTGTCACTTACTAACTGGGTACTTTGGATAAATTATTTCAGGTCTCTGTATCTTAATTTTCTTATTTGTAAAATGGGATAATAACAATAACTATCTCACAGAGTTGCTGTGAGTATTAAATGAGATAATATGTAAAAAGTGGTTGTTACATTGTTAGCAATAATCATATGTTAATAAACTCAGTTTTCTCTACAAGAACGCCACCATTGCTTCCTCTTTCATGCGTTTCTGCCCTGCTCCAGTTGCTCGTCCTTTTGTCATAGGCAGTTTGACTGTTGCTTCCCTTCCCTCTTTCCTTCTTTGACTCTTCTCACAGTCTTTTCAAACATCACTTCCCTGCAAAATGCCCTTTTGCAAGCTGTTGTTAAAGCACCATAGTGTCAGAGCTCAACATTCTGTATTCCAAGATCCAAGACTGCTTTCTCTTCCAGGAACTCCAGGCTTATTAATGAAAAATAGCCAAATCTAAGGCACAGGGTGCGTTCTGTACAGATTTTCAGATGTAAAATAACAGCTATTCTACCACAACTGTTGTTTTTGAGAAATTCAAACTGTTCTGATTAGACCGATGCCAAAGACATTCTTTCAGACCACTGAATATGCCCTAATTAATTTCTAGATTGAGTCCAACTTCATCAGTCATCTAGAAGTTTAGAAACCTTTATTTACCTTATTTTGTTCTTCTTTGCCATCTTCTCCCAACGTTCCCACGTACTCATAGCAGTTATCATTACATAACCATGCCATCTGTTCTTCAAATCCCTTCCATAAAGGCTTTTAATATTTGCTTTCAGATTCTGTACTTTGTTTTCAACTCCCCTCAAGTTTCTAAGCTGATAAAAATATCCAATCAAGACTTTTAGACTAAAGAACCAAATCAAATATCAAAAAACAGGGAAAATATGCCAAGTAGTTTGAGTTAAACACGTTCCATAAGCCTAATACAACTTTCACAATATTGTCTGGGTCGCCAAGCATAAGATCACAAAACTCTTCTAAGGCCAAACATGAAACCCATGCCTCTCAGAATAAAGATTCATGAGTACAGCTGCAATCCAGGTGCAGGGACAACATATTTCAAGGACAGTTCCATGTTCATATTACATTCTGGATATTACCCAATATCATTACAAATCATTCCCAGCCATCCTTGGCAAAACTTCAGAATCAGATCCAAATAAAACAAGCTGAAAGCACACTAAATCGTGGACAAGTAATCTTCTAGCATTTCTCAATAATATCTACTGTAGCCTAGGAGCAAGTATTTCAATTGCTAACATTGATCATTAAACACTCCATGATTAGACTGTGAGCTTCAAGAGATCAGGGGTTTTTGTCTGTTTTGTTCACTATTGTTCTCCCAGAACCTTGCACACATAAGAGGCATTCAACAAATATTTGTTGAGTAAATGAATAACAACATCCTCAATTTTACATCCTGGGGTGCTGCATCCTCCCCTGTCACTAACTCTCACAGAAGTTAAAATACTTATCACTTACTCAAAAATTTTAAATCTCAAAATTGCAACCAAGTCAACTGAAACATTTATTTCCACAAAAAACAAAATCACCATTTGAACAAATCCTCAGATCAAGGAAGAATTCAGTTGGACATATATCAACATATCTAAAATAATTTTCCCTATTGTAGTAGATCATCCCTCAATTATAAAGCAAGTTTGATAACTTCCTGATTTAAATTCCAATGTTTGCTAAGACAGTCAACAAAATGACTCCAAATTTATTGGGAAAAATAAACAAGTCAATAATATCAAAAGAATATTTTCCAAAAGAAGAAAAAGAGAAGGTATGCACATTACAAAACAATATTGGAAAAATTATAAAATGCTAATAATCAAAGAAGTATGGTACTTATATAAAAAAGAGAAATAAAGAACAACAGCAGAAAAGGGCAATCAAGACATAAATCATTTGTATATAAGAATTTATTATGTGATATAAGGTAAGCACTATCAAGCACAGGAAAAGAATATTTTTGTAATAGTGTTTGAATAACTATAGCCACGTTGGGGAAAAACTAGTTTTACTATATACTTTACATTATGCACTATAAATTCCAAATGTATTAAAATATTAAGTATTCAAAATTGAGTCAATTAAAACAAACAGAAACAAAGGGAAAGCATATGTATTATATCTTTGAGAAGTTAGCATATTTCTGGAAAATAAATTTCAAAAAGCATGATTAACTGTTCTATTTTTTTAAGAGACTGGATCTTGCTATGTTGCCCAAGTTGGTCTTGAACACATGAGCTCAAGCAATTCTACCTCAGCTTCCCCAGTAGCTGGGATTACAGACATACACCATCATGCCCAGCTTAATTAACTGATTATACTGTTTATACAAGTAAACCTCTGTACAATCAAATCTAAAATCCTTGTGATGACCTACAAGGATTTAATTAATTTGAATTCCTGATTCTTCTCCAACTTTATCTCCTCTATTTACTCTGCTATATGCTGGCCTCCTTGCTCTTCCATGAACATATTACGTGTGGTCATTCTTCTGAGCCTTTGCACTTGCTATTTTTCTCTGCCCCAAATAGTCTTCATCCAGATATCCACATACTCAAATGTCCCTTACCATCTTATGTTCAATAGTAACACCTCCATTCAGCACTTCTTGACCTCATTACTGACCATTATTTGTCTTGTAATATAGCGTTTAACACCATATAATCCACCATACATTTACTTGCTTCTTTCTTTCTTTCTTTTTCTTTTTTTTTTTTTTTTGAGTTGGAGTCTCACTCTGTCACCCAGACTGGAGTGCAGTGGCACACTCCTGGCCACCACAGCCTCCCCCTGCTGGGCTCCAGCGATCCTTTTGCTTCAGCCTTCCAAGTAGCCAGAACTACAGGCATGCGCTACCACGCCCAGCTGATTTTTGATTTATTGTAGAGACAGGTCTTGCCAAGTTGCCCAGGCTGTTCTCGAACCTGTGGGCTCAGGCAATCCCCTCACCTCAGCCTCCCAAAGTGCTGAGATTACAGGCTGAACCACTGAGCCTGGCCACTTATTTATTTCTTATCTGTTGACCTTACTAGAATTTAAGTATAGTAAAGGCAGGGATTTTTTTTCATTGCTGTATAGCCTGAAACTGAACTTTGCATGAACTCAATAGAGTCATTGAATGAATGAACCAAAAGGCTAAAATAAGAGGGAAACTCTATCATAGGAAAAAAATCACATCCAATATGATAGGTAAAGGTTTAATGACTATTCTACATAGTTTGTCTGAATTTATTTTTAAAATGCACAAGACTAGGTTCAAAATAGACATTCAAGAAAATGTGTCAAATGAGTGAACAAATAAATGAGCATATAAATGGATAAAATATATGAACAATCCATTCATATGAGAAAATAAAAATAGGAAGCAAACATATGGGAAAATATACAAACAAAAAAATTTCGGACAGTAATAAGATACCTGGAGTATTCAAGGCACAGTTTAATTATGGTTCTAATTCTGTTTCTTTGCAATTCTTTCAGCTCTGCCTACCTCTTTGTTTCTGTTTTACCCTCAGGCCACACTCCTCATGATTATAAAATGGCTGCCAAAGCAACAAGGCTATTCTCTTCATCTTGAACATAGTGGGGGAAAGATCATGCTATTTTCTATAACCAGTAAAGAAGTCCTCAGCTCCACACTGAACCAATTTCTGTGGCCAGGGCAGTACCACATGCTAAACATTAGGCCTGGATTACCTCAAACAAATACTTAGATAAAGAAATGGATTACCCAGTTTTGTTAAGACTAATGAGGGCTCATTATTGGAGGTGGTGGTGGAATCAATTCCATCCAATCAAATGGCTGCTTGGAAGAGATGTTCACTGCAGAAAGCAATTTGGACATACCTATCAAGAGCCTTTAACCTTGGGAATTTATTCAAAGAAACATTCAAATGAAGAAAAACTGTATGTGTCAGTATTTACTTTATCTCTGCATAATATGAATAATTTTATTACTATTAATAGTAAACATTGTAAGAACTTAAATGCACAACTACTGAGAAATATTTAGAGAGAGTATGCTACGTACATCTATATTCCATGCTTTATTTACACTTTTTTTTTTGAGTTGAAGTCTCACTCTGTCACCCAGGCTGGAGTGTAGTGGCATGCTCATGGCCACAAAAGCATCGACCTACTAGGCTCAGGCAATCTTTCCATCTCAGCCTTCCAAGTAGCTGGAACCACAGGCATGTGCCACCATGGTAGGTTACTCTTTAAAAATGTATTGTAGAGGTTTTGCCAAGTTCCCCAACTTGGATTCCTGGGCTCAGGCAATCCTCTCAACTCTGCCTCCCAAAGTGCTGGGATTACAGGCATGAGCCATCTCGCCCAGCCTTATTTTTTAACATTTAAGAGAAATAATTATACAGAATATGTAACGACATGAGGATATATATTTTGACATTATTGTTATAATATATTATAATGTGTAATCATACAAAATTCTGTGTGTACTAATCTTGGAATGGAACATGAAAAGATGAAAACTGTCATATTTAAGTAGGAGAATTAAGGGTGATTTTTTAAATTCTAAAATTGCCTTTAACTTTTTGTAGTATATACAATATATTTTAAAATCAAAGGACGACAATACAAAGACAACTGAGAAATTCCTGAAAGTTATGTGTGCTCTAACAATGAAATCAGATGTTAGGCTAAGTCAATGGTTCCATAAAACTCTTGACAACATTGGCTTTCAACATCACCTCATCATCAAAGCCTCTCTTTCCTTTCTGGTTTCCTTTTCCCTCTTAAGCATCTCTCCTCCACTGATCTCTATGTTTCCTAGAACTTCCAGTCATTATCAAAAAGATCTTAGAAACTCATTTAACTGAGGTTTCCTAATGGGAGGCCTTATAGAAGGAAGTCAGGTGAGAGTGGCAATGCTTAACTCAAAGGAATAAATACATAAGAATTGATATTTTGATCCAGTTCAATTTTAGGGGTGGAAAAGGAGAGGCCATTTTGAAAATGAGAGAAGAGGTCTCCTCCAAGTTCCTGTCATATGTCTATTATTATCTAAATGTTTCTTTATTACTAAATTCAAAGCATTGTGAGAAATAGAAATATGAATTTAAAATTACAGGCTAAAAAGGGTTATGCCATGTACAAATAGCTATAGTAAAATGATGAACACAATAAGTATCATAAATGAGGTTAAATGATATGGGAATTCAGAAACAAGATATTAATTTTAGCTGGTAATCTAGGGCTTGAAAGATAGGAAAGGCTTCAGTATGCATAGAAAGGAGGAACACGATTCTGGAAAGAGGTAGCTCCATGATAAAATGCACTGAAGTGTGTATAAGAATAGCAAGTACTAAGTTTCTAAGCCACACATGATTATAAGACACATTTTTACTTTATATAACACTAAGAAAAGATAAGTATCGCCAATCAAACAATAACTCGGTGCCTTCTATTCACTTAGAATTTTTATTCTTTATTTATTGAAAGAATTCTTTTAGACTTTAGACAAAGACAAAGCAAAATAAAATGCTTATGGTATTCCTAAAACCTTTTGTCATTGAGTCCTACTGAGTCTTTTTGGTTCAGAGTCATTGAGCCCTGTGATTTTCCACACAATATCATCCTCTGTGCCATCAAGAGCATTGGGGATGCTAAAGGAATGCTTCACTATTTTCTCTAGGATTATCTTCCAAGCTGTTCATACTTATTCTGGAAGTCTTGATATTAGTGCTTTCTTGATCTTACCAAAAGACCCCAGAGGATATTTGGATCAAGTTTATCCATATGCATATGACAACTGCATCATGAATGCAGCAAGGTTGACAGTAATTGTAAGGCTCATTCCAATTTCAAAGATGTTAAATGTGAGGAAAATGTGCATTTTAGAATAAACGAAATATGGATGTTTAAATAGTTTAAAGTGTTATATATGATTTATGAAAAAAACCAGAAACCCCTCTCCAATTCATCTTTTCAAGAGTAAATATCCTAAAATAATAGCTCTGGTCATACCAGTCTTCAACTGTCAGTAGTACTTCTTTGCTTCAAAATTAAGGTCCAACTGCTGAAGCATGCATTTAGGACTCTCCATAATCTAATTGCAATCTTTCCAATCTTATTTTCCACTACTCACATAGTGAGTATTTCTGAACATAGAAATAGGGAGACTCGTCAAAAAACTATCATAATAAACGTTAAAGGGCCCGAAGAAAGAGAGGGAAAAAAGGGATGCCTGAAAGTGTTTTTTTTTTTTTAAGAGAAGTTTGAAGGGAAATATGTAGATTTGAAATAGAAGCACAAGGAGTATATATAAATTAAAAAGACAATGGAATCAAAACTAAAACACAGGATACCTGCACAATGAATCTTTGTATACCTAACCCTGAATTATACCCCACGATTTTAAAATAAAAAATTTAAGGGTGAAAAAACAAAAAACTAAAACACAGGTGATATATTAGACAATAAGTCATATAAAAGAACTGGGGACTAGGATCTGAGTGGTGGACTTCCACGGTGAGTGGCATTCTCCTGAGAGAAGATGGCTGCAAGAGTACTGCTATCAGGGTATGAAACCTTCAGTCGTGGCAAATAGAGATGTTTGAACTTGGAATTATTTAACTGAGCTGAGATCCAACAAGATGGATTATTCTGGAAGAATGGTGCTCCATGACCAGATGCAGGAGAAGCATATCCACTCTGGAGAAAGATATCTCAAATTTAGGCCATAGAACTCCCACAGTTTAAGATCAGCCAATGAGCTCACAATTAAAACTGCACAAGAAGCACACAAGAAAGCAGATCACTATAGGAGAGGGTCACCTAGGAACTAGGAAATACAAAACATCTCTAGCCACCTAAGGAAGCAGATATGGAAATTGTTGTATACAGACGATAGAACAATTATATATGACTTGCTTAAAGGAATAAAGGATGCAGCAACAAAGCTGAGCAATTAATTAAGGTACTATTAGGTACTTATTCTCTTAGTGTAATTGTTAACAATGATCTCCTCTCACCTTTCCAGTTATGGAAAAAGATATACCAGTCAAAAACCAGTGAATTAATATTAAAATACAAAGGGGGATCCAAAAAACCCAGAATTTATTTATTTAGAAAATGTGTATTTATTCTTATGTGTTTAAACTTCAATCACCTTCAAAGTACTCTGTTTGATGCAATATACTTATTAAGATGCTTTTTTCACTGCTCAAAATGGTTTTTGAACTCGTCAATTTTGATGTCTTAGTGCTTCTGCTGTTTTTTATTTCACCTCTTCCACATGGGCAAAATGTTTCCCTTTGAGAACTTTTTTAATCCGAGGAAACAACAATAACAAAAAAGTTGCTTGGAGTGAGATTGGGTGAATAGAAAGGATTCTGCACGGAGGTCATGCTATTTTTGGACAAAAACTGCTGAACACTCAATGTGGTGTGTGGGTAGGTTGTTTGTGTAAATCACCCATCATAAAATGGGCAAATGCATTGAAAGACTCTCCAAAGAAAATTCAATGAAACCAAGCACAGCCTCTCACAACCACACTAGCTTGTACAATGATGCTGATGGTTTCCTAGAACATTTACCTAGCAGGGGAAGCCCTCCAAAAAAAATGCAGTGACAAAGAGCATAATCAGAGAGTCTCTCTATAACAACAAAATGTTTAACTCACTAGGAAAACGTAACCTGCATGCACATAAAACACTGACATCAAGGTATATAATGCAAAAAATATAGAACTACGGAGAAAATTTTTTTTGAGTCAGTCTCCATTTGTCCCTCAGTGCAGTGGCACAACTGTGGTTCACAACAGCCTCGACCTCCTGGATTCAGGTTCCTGCCACTTCAGCATCCCGAGTAGTTGGGACTACAGGTGTGCACCAGCATGCCCAGTTAATTTTTTGATTTTTTTTTTTTTGGTAAAGCCTAGGCTGGTTTCAAACTTCTGCACTCAAGCAATCTTCTAGTATCAGGCTCTCAAAGTGTTGAGATTGCAGGTGTAAGCCATCGTGCCCAGCCGAAATTTTTAAATTCAACAAAATAATGGAAACACTTAACATACTTGTCTCAATTGACAAGACAAGCAGAAAGAAAATCAGTAAATGTACAAGCAATGGTTTGAATGTACATGTCCCACCAAAGTTTATTTGTTGGAACTTAAACCTGGGCATGATGGTATTATAAACTGAGGTCTCTTGGAGGTGATTAGGCCATGAGTGCTCCACCCTCATGAATGGGATTAATGCCCTCATAAGACAGGCTTCAGAGAGCTGCTTCGTACTATTTCTTCTGCTGTGTGAAGGTATAGCATTCACCTCTTTGCCCTTCTGCCATGTGAAAGTGTAGCCAGAAGGTACCACCTTGGAAGCGGAGAGCAGCCCTCACCTGATGCTATATCTGCTGGTGCTCTGATCTTAGACTTTCCAGCTTCCAGGACTGTGAGAAATAAATTTCTGCTGTTTATAAATTACTCAGTCTAAGATATTATGTTATAGCATCAGAAATGGACTAAGACAGAGCAGAAGAACATACTATGACCAAAATGGGTTCATCCTAGTAATGCAAGTCATTAATGCAAGTTTAGAAATGCCATTCACCACATCAGCAAATAGAACAACCTGATGATCTCAATAATAAAATTTCCTTAATACGATAAAGGGTATCTATGAAAAACTTGTAATAAATATTTCTAATGGAAACATTTTGGAAGTATTACCTTTAAAATCATGGGGGAAAACTGTCACCAATTTTTATCAACATGTACTGAAGGGCCTAGCAAGCACAGTAATTTAAGAAATTTGAGTCATAAGGATTAGAAAGAAACAAAGAAAGTTGTCATTATTTTAAATGGTCTCCTATATAAAAGTCATGGTAAAGAAGAAGAATAGGCCCAGTAGAAGTAAGGGAATGAGAAAGATTACAGGACAAAGGGTTCTAGTACAAATGTGAGATCTTAAAGGTGGAAAAACTCTAGAGTGATGGCCAAAACTGGGCGTAGAGAACAACATATGAATAAATATAGTGAGGAGAAGATAAAGGTCCTTAGGAAGAGAATAAGTAACCGTGGGCTCAGCCTGTTGAGTTAGCTGTGTAAAATGGTAAAATTCAAGAGGTCAAAGTAAAGAGTGAAAAAGAAAATAAGGGTTCTATGCTAATATTGTCAATGAATGTATCCCAGGAGTTATAGTATAATAGCCACAGAATAGGAAGAGTATGTTATAAGCAGATGGTGTGGACTTTAAAAGAGGACTCATGAGACAGAGTAGAAGGCTTGCCCCATGGGAGCAAAAAAAAAAAAAGTCAACCTCAATTCCCTACTCTGTGAGTCTAGAAGCAAGGAGAAAAGTGACTTCTACTTTGAGGATTGCAAGAATAGGCCAGATTTTAGTTATGACACTGAAGTCTCAGGGAAAAGATCCAGTATTAAGGAAACTTTGCTTACAAAAGATTAGGAGTTCCAGGGAGGCAGGAATGATACGGATTACCACTGGATGAGGTGAAATAGCCACGTAATGAGCTGGAAGGTCCATCAGAGGCAGAGTAGGCCATAGCCTAGGCTGTGAATAGAAGGCCTGAAATATGGCTATTTCCCTCTACATGAGCCCAAGCATTCAAATATTTGGAGGCACCTAAGTTATTATTTTGCTTGTTATACAGTCTTTGAATACACAGTTTTATCACTTATCTAAGAATCCTATTTATTCCTTTAATCATTTAATGAATATTTACTAATGACTATGTACTAAGCTCGATGCTAGATGCTTGGAATACAGCAGAGAAAAAGGTAAATATGGTCCTTCCCTTCAAGTTATTATATAAGAATTGGTTAGAATTGTGATGAATACTATAAGAGAAAATACAAGTTTTTCTGTACTGTGAGACAACATAACAGGTGAACCTATCTTAGTTTCAAAGACTTCCCTAAGAAGAATGCTCCTACACTCTTGAAGCTAGTTCAGCCTCTGTGGAAAGCAGTTTCGAAATTTCTTGTAAAACTAAAACAAGCTTATCATTCGACCCAGCAATCCCACTACTGAGTATATACTTAAAGGAGCATAAATCATTCTTCACTCATAATTATTGTGGTACTAACCACAATAACAAAAACATGGATCCAATCTAGATACCCATCAATGATGGACTAGATACAGAAAATGTGGTCCATGTACACCATGGAGTACTATGCAGCCATAAAAAGAGAAAAATCATGTCCTTTGGAGCAACATGAATGCAGCTAGAGACCATCACCTTGAGCGAATTATCAAAGAAACAGAAAACTGAATACTGTATGTTCTCATAACTGGGAGCTAAATATTGAACACACACAGACATAAGGATGGGAACAACAGACACTGGAGAATTCTTAAAGAGGGGAGGGAAGGAAGCGGATAAGGTTGAAAAACTATTCACTGAGTACCAGGTCCACCACCTGGGTGACAGGTTCAATAGAAGCCCAAACCTCACCATTATGAGATATAACTATGTAACAAACCTGCACGGGTGCCATTTGAATCTAAAAAAAAAAAAAATTAAAAAGACATTCCTAAGAAGGCCTTATTTAAGGTAGATTTGAAGGATGACTTGAAGTTGGCCTATAAAAAGAGGGAACAAGCCGGGCTCGGTGGCTCAGCCTGTAATCCCGCACCTTTGGGAGGCTGAGGTGAGTGTATTGCCAGAGCCCACAGGTTCGAGACCCGCCTGGGTGGCGAGACCTCATCGCTACAACAAATCAAAAAACCAGCCGGGCGTGGTAGCACATGCCTGTAATTCCAGCTACTTGGAAGGCTGGGACAGAAGGATTGCCGGAGCCCAGCAGGTCGAGGCTGCGGTGGCTGGGAGCGTGCCACTGCACTCCAGTCTGGGCGACAGAGTGAGACTCCAACTCAAAAAAAAAAAAAAAAGAAGGAACAAAGTTTTCCATTTAGAGAGGTTAGCATCTGTAGGATCCTTAAGGTGGGAAGGTGCTTGAATAAAAACAGGCCAGTGTGCCTAGAGTGTAGTGAGTGAAGAAGGGGCCACATGATGCAAGACCTTGTAGATCATATTAAGAAGTTTGGTCTTCACAATGCAGTTAATACTCAGAGAGATGTTTTCAACAACGAAATACAACTGATTTTGATTCTGCTGGGATGACCATTCTTTTTCACACTTGAATCCACACTCTTCATATATTACCTCAACAGAGTAATTATTTTCTTAAATTTTTAGCTGACACGTAACAATTGTATGCATTTAGAGGACACAATGATATTTTGACACACACATATAATATGTGATGACCAGGATAATTAGTATATCTATGACATCAAACATTTATCTTTTCTTTGTGTTGGGAACATTCAAAACCCTCTCTTCATATCTCATTTTGAAGATATGCAATAAGTTATTATTAACTACTTTCATCCTACAGTGCTAAAGAACACTAGAATTGGCTGGGTGTGGTGGCTCACGCCAGTAATCGCATCACTTTGGAAGGCCTGAGCCCACAGGTTCAAGAATGGCCTGGGCAACTTGGCGAGACCTCATCTCTACAAGAAATCAAAAAATTAGCCGGGTGTAGTAGCACTTGCCTGTAGTTCTGGCTACTCGCAAGGCTGAGGTGGAAGGATCACCAGAGCCCAGCAGGTTGACACTGGGGTGGCCGTGAACATGCCACTGCACTACAGCCTGGGTGACGGAGTGAGACTCCAACTCAGGAAGGAAGGAAAGAAGGAAGTTAGCTCATGAGTGGAAGAGAGGGAAGGAGACCAGGTAGGGCAGGTGGAAGCCAGGAGATGAACCCAAGAGCTATCCCACAGGGAAAAAATGGACAGCCCACAGGGTAATACAGTAGCTGTAGAGACCCCAAGATGTGGAGCCTGTTCTTGATGTAAGAATGTTAAAATATATATATATAGGCCAGGTGCGGTGGCTCACACCTGCAATCCCAGCACTTTGGGAGCTGGAAACAAGAGGATTGCCTGAGCCCAGGTGTTCAAGACCAGCCTGGGCAACTTGGCAAGACCTCATCTCTATAATAAATCGGGAAAAATTAGCTGGGCGTGGTGGTACACACCCGTGGTTCCAGCTACTTGAGAGACTGAAGCAGAAGGATGACCTGAGCCCAGCAGGTCCAGGTGGTGCCAGGTCAGTGTGCCATTACACTCCAGCCTAGGTCTCCTAAAAAAAAAAGGGGGGGGGGACCTGGTGGCTCAGCCTGTAATTCCAGCACTTTGGGAGGCCGAGGGGAGTGGATTGCCTGATCCCGCGAAATCGAGACCCTCCTGGGCAACTTGGCGAGACCTAGTCTCTACAATAAATAAATAAATTAGCCGGGCATGGTAGCGCGTGCCTGTAGTTCTGGCTATGTGGAAGGTTGAGGTGGAAGGATCGCCGGAGCCCAGCAGGTTGAGGCTGCGGTGGCCCGCAGCGTGCCATTGCACTCCAGTCTGGGCGACAGAGTGAGACTCCAAAAATAAATAAATAAATAAATAGATAGATAGATAGATAAGAACAATTTATTCCTCCTATCTAACTGTAATTATGTATCCATTGACCAACCTCTCTCCTCCCATCTCCTCTCCTCTCCCTTCCTTTCCTCAACTTTGATAACCACAATTCTCTTTATTTCTATGAACTCAACTTTTTTTCAGCTCCCATATATGAGTCGGAACTTGTGGCATTTATCTTTCTGTGCCTGACTTAATATCCTCCAGGCTTATCCATGTCACCACAAATAACGGGAATTCATTCTGGTTTATGGCTGAAAGAGTATTTAATTATCTATATGTACCACATTTTCTTTGTCCATTCATCTGCTGATGGACATTTAGGCTAATTCCATATCTTGGCTATTGTGAATAGTGCTGCAGTAAACAAGGGAGTACAGATATCTCTTCGGTATACTGATATCTTTTCTTTTGGATAAATACCAACTAGTGGGATTGCTGGGTCATATGGCAGTTCTATGTTTAGATTTTTGAGGAACCGCCATATTGTTTTCCGTAATGGCTGTACTAACTTACACATTCCCACCAACAGTGTATAAGAGCTCCTTTTTCTCCACATCCTCACCAGGATCTGTTATAGCAGCAGAAATGGACTAAGTATCTCACTGTGGTTTTCATTTGCGCTTCTCTGAGATTAGTGATGTTGAGTATTTTTTCATACACTTATTGGTTACTCATATGTCTTAGTTTTAAAAATTGCTACTTAGATCTTTGTCCATCTTTTAATCATATTATTTGGGATTTTTTTTTTTTTTTTGGTGTTTAGTTGTTTAAGCTCCTTGTATAATGTGGTTATTAGTCCCTTGCTAGATGAATAGTTTGCAAATATTTTCTTCCATTCTGCAGAGTGAGATGAGTTCTTACTGTTGCCCAGGCTGGAGTGCAGTGGCACAATCATAGCTCAGTGCAAACTCAAATTCCTAGGCTTAAGAGATTCTCTCATTTCAGCCTCCTGAGCAGCTGGGACTACAGGCTCCTGCCACTACACCCAGATCTTGCAGGTTATATTTTTACTCTGTTATTGCTTTGCTGTTCAGAAGCTTTTTAATTTGGCATAGTCTAATTTGTCTATTTTTGGTTTTTGTTGCAAGTGTTTTTGAAAATTTACCCAAAAAATATTTTCCTAGGCCAATATCTTAAAGTGTTACCCCTATGTTTTCTTTTGGTGGTTTTATAGTTTAAGGTCTTATGTTTAAGCCTATAATACATTTTGGGTTGATTTGTATATAATGAGAGTTAGGGGATCTAGTTTAATTCTTCTTCACGCGGATATCCAGTTTTCCCAGCACTATTTATTGAAGAGACTGACCTTTCTCTAATGTATATGCTTGGTACCTTTATCAAAAATCAGCAGACTGTAAATACATGGATTTATTTCTGTGTTCTATATTCTGTTCCACTGATCTATGTGTTTATTTTTATACCAATACCATGCTGTTTTGGTTGTTATACCTTTGTAGTATATTTTGAAGTCAAGTAGTATGATATCTTTTAGCTTTTATTGCCTTGGCTATTCAGGGTCTTTGTAATTTCATATAAATTTTAGGATTGTTGTTCTATTTTTTGTGAGGAATGTCATTGGTATTTTGATAGGGATAGCATTGGATCTGTGGATTGCTTTGGATAGTATGGTCATTTTAACAATATTAAATCTTCTGATCATGAGCATGGGATGTCTTTCTATTTTTGTGTGTCCTCTTCAACTTCTTTTATCAGAGTTTTATAGTTTTCATTGTAGAGATTTCTCACCTACTTGGTTAAATTTGTTCCTAGGTATTTTATGGTTTTTGTAGCTACCGTAAATGTGAGTGCTTTCTTGATTTCCAACCGAGTCCATATATTTCTCTTCTTAAAAAGTTGTCCCCTCCCTTTTTTTTTGAAAAATGATGGGCCAGAAGAGAGCAAAGACAGGAAACAAAAATGGTACCATGCATACTATCAAACCATGTTAATGAAGGATGCCTAAAATAAATTACATTCTACTTATGCCACAATGACTTAGGAAGAAAATGAACACAGGTTCTGGCTTGCCTGGTGATTATTAATGGTCAGAAGTTAATACTTGAGAAAGTCTGCAATTGAACGGCAAAATAAAATCTCCAGTTATATAGAAAGACCAAGAAAATCATTTTATCCCAAAAAAAGGATATCCAAAGAACATAATATTGCTTTAGGAAGGCAAGAAGAAAATTATTTGAGTTTTACAAAATGCATATGAATGTATGTAAATGACACCTTAAAAAATGCTTTCAGTCTATTATATAGTTCCCCCAAAATATAATATATACGACACACAGTTATCAAATATTACTTAAATTAATGTACATAACAGTTTTATTTTATGAAACTAGCCTTTTTTTCTTAATTTTTACATAAATGAAAGACCAGTCCCATAAATTGGAAGTGTAATTTAACAGTTTAACAAGGATACAACAATCCTTTGAAAATGAACAGCTTTTAACAGCTTACCTACTTGTTATACTAATCAAATAATACACAAAATACTTTCCTTGCTACTGAGTTTGACTTAAAAGTTACAAAAAAGTATCTTTGTACCCATACTTTAAATTAAAATATCCAGAATTGATTAAAAGGGCACTAAGCAGGCTTGTCTTTTGGAACTGTACAAATGTTGTTCATAATAGTGGCAAATGACTGAATAATATCACCGAAAACAAATATATTATAGAATTTTACAAAAGGCTATGGAATTTAATAGATTAAAAGGAAGGACAGAAATTATATTAAAATGAACTCACTTTCACTTTTTAAGATTATGATTACATCTATGATGAAGTTGTATCGAGAATATTCAACATAATACCACCTTACTTTCAGACTGATTAAAGGGCAAATTAAAATGTCATGAAGTCATCCTGCTAACTTTCAGGCTAGTGCTTCTCAGGCTGTAATGTGCATGCCAAGCACCTTTGAATCTTGTTAAAATGTAGATTCTGATTCAGTAAGTCTCAATGAGACCCGTGATTCTGCATTTTCAACAAGATCCTGGGGATGCTCATGCTGCTGGACTACAGTTTGAGTAGCAAGGCTTTCAACTACAAGAAACTTTATATTCTGCAAGAAATTGTGTAACAAATATGTTTTAGTCCCTACTTTTGTCATTCATACATCTAATAATTTAAAGAAAAATTAAAAGTATTTCCTCTAGTGGAAATGCCCTTTATTCACTTTGCTACATATTATATACTGACTTTAGGAAATCATATCTAACACGGAGAAGATAATTAATAAATACTTGTTGACTGTTTTATTAAGAGCTTTATTGAAATATAATTCATATACCATACAATTCACCCTTTTCAAGTATACAATCCAATGGGTTTTAGTATATTCATAGTTGTACAACTATTATCGCTAATTTTAGAATATGTTAATCACTCTAAAAAGAAACTCAGTACTAATCACCTATTTCCCCCTAGCCTCTGAAGCTCTTGGCAACCACCAATCTGCTTTCTGTCTCTATGGATTTGCCTATTTGACATGTAGCCTTTTGTAACTGACTTCTTTTATATCACATAATGCTTTCAAGGTTCACCTATGTTGTGGCAGGTATCAGTATTTCATTCTTTTTTATGGCCAATTATATACCATTTTATGGATATACCACATTTGGTTTATCCATTTGTCAGCTGATAGACATTGAGTAGATAGACATTGAGCTGATAGACATTCCACTTTTTGGTCATTACAAATAATCTTACTATGAATATTTGTGTATAAGTCTTTGGATGGACAAATGTTTTGAATTATTTGGGGTATATAGCCAGAAGTGGAATTGCTGGGACATATGTTAACTTTACGTTTAACTTTTTGAGAAAACGCTAAACAGTTTTCCAGCATGCCTGCACCATTTTATATTCCTACCAGCAATGTTCAAGTGTTCCAATTTTTCTACAACCTGGCCAACATTTGTTATTATCTGCTTTTTTAAATTATAACTATTTTAGTGAGTGGGAATTGGTATATCATTTGTGGTTTTGATTTGCATTTCTCTGATAGCATCTTTTCATGTGCTTTGGCCACTTGTATATCTGATTAGGTTTCTGAATAGTCTATATTGCTAATCTCTCCAATCTATAAGACAGACAGAGTTGAGAAAAATATTGTATATATTATTTTTCTTAGTAAATGTCCCTCTTGAAACAAAATGGGAAGATACTGTGAATCTCCCAGTTGAGCATAGTGTCAACTTGCCATACAATATGAGGTCTATATGGCTCTTTATCTGACACACATATATCAGGATTCTGTTTGAATTCCACAATTAATTTGTTAAATAAATAGGCCTTATTGCAGAAGAAAACATGTAAGCTAGAGGACAGCAAGAGAAGAGAAGGCATGGATGTTCCCAATTTGCCCATCCTACCACAGACAAGCATTGAACTAAGCCCACTTTTAAGATGGCCTCTGAGGTTTCTGCCCTCTATTTCACACCTTCCACTTGAGTGTGGGTGAGAGACTGTGGTTCTAATGCAATGTTGCTATAGTGATTCAATTATGTTATAGGGAAAAGGTGAGGGGATTTTCAGATGAAATTAGGGTCACAAATTAGTTGATTTTGAGTTAATCAAAAGGAAGTTTTGGGGTGGACCTGACTTAATCAGGTGAATGTCCTTTAAAGAGGGCATGGGCTCTTCCTGAGGTGAAAATCATTTAATTACTGGCCTTGAAGAAGCAAACAATGTGTTATGCTGCTCATGGAGAGGGTAGGTTCTAGGAGTTGGGGCACAAATAAATGAATTCTGCCAACAGCTCCAGGGAGCTTAGAAGTGAATGTTTCCCTAATCACTACACCTTCAAATGAGACTGTAGCTCAGTTGGTACCTTGGTACCTTGGAGTCAGCCTTGTGAGACTTTGAGCGGAGAATACAGCTAAGCTGTGCCCAGTTTTGACAAATGTAAACTGAAATAATAAGTGGTTGTCGTTTTATGCTATTAAGATTGTGAACCCATGCAGCACGGTAAACCAATACCAAGGTCCAGGTTTTTGTTAGGCCAGTGCAGGACTGAATTCCTGGAGTGGAACCCTCCTGTGGTTTGAATGTCTCCTTCCTCCCCCCCCAAAACCCTGCCACTGTAACAGTATTAAGAGGTGGAACCTTTAAGAGGTGATTCAACGATGGGGGCTCTGCCCTCAGGGGTGGGTTTAATGCCTTCATTTTTTTTCTTTATTTTAAAGATGTGGGGTACAATTCAGGGATAGGTATGCAAATATTCATTATGCAGATATCCTTGTTGATAAGGTGTGCCCTCCCCTCTCCTGGCAGTTTCCCTCAACTGCTAATCCCGCCCCCACTCTCCTGGCAGGTTCCCATTACTGTCAATCACTTTCTTATAGTATTATGATAATTGTTCAAGGTCCGCTTATGAGTGAGAAGGTTTAATGCCTTTAAAAAGGGGGCTTTCAGGGATGATTCTCTCTTTTGACTGTTTCGCTCTTCTGCCATGTGAGGAACAGCATTCCCTGATCTCCGGAGGCTGTAGTAACAAGGTGCTATCTTGAAAGCAGAAAGCAGCCCTAGCCAGACACCAAATATGCTGGTGCCCTGATCTTGGACTTCCCAGCTTCCAGAATTATAAGAAATAAATGTATATATATTTTTTATAAATTACACACTCTCAGGTATTTCATTATAGTGGCACAGAATTGGCTAAAACTGACCCTTTTCTCTTTATGTTTCCTTCCTTTATTTTTTTATTTTTTATTTTTTTGAGTTGGAGTCTCACTCTGTCACCGAAACTGGAGTGCAGTGGCCGCTCCAGGCCACCGCAGACTCAACCTGCGGGGCTCCGCGATCCTTCCACCTCAGCCTTCCAAATAGCTGGAACTACAGGCGCGCACTACCACGCCCAGCTAATTTTTGACTTATTGTAGAGATGAGGTCTCACCAAATTGCCTAGGTGGGTCTCAAATCCGCGGGCTCAGGCAATTCACTCACCTCTGTTTCCTTCTTTTTTAGGATAAACCTTGCCCATGGGGAATATACAGGCTGCTTCACAATAGGTTGTGTAGAATTTTTGTGCCAGCTCTTTAGGTCTGGAAAAGTCAGCTACCCTGTTTCTAGAACCTTGAAAACCATGAGAAGGTGCAGTTTTCCCTAACGGGGGAAGAACTTTGTCAATCTGGTGGGTAATTGAGCTTAGGCAGTCTTCCCTCTGGGAGACGGGGAAAACAGGTGCCAGATAAATAATTGTTCAGGAAAACTTGAATGAGTGCCTGAATGATTTTTAGATAACCCTATTCCTTGCATCTCTTCCTGCCCTCCCGACTGTTTTTTCAAGTTACAATTTATTAAGCACTTACCATGTGCCAGATCGTTTTCATTCATTGTCTCATTTTAACCTTTTACCAGCTGTATGAAAAAGGTATTATTTTTTAAAACAGCAGTTTAAAGATGTAATTGACATTTGATAAACTGGACATATCTAAAGTGTAAATTTGATTATCTTTGACATACATATTTGCCTGTGAAACTATCACCACAATCAAGATAGTTAATATATCCATCATTCCTAAAAGTTTCCTTGCCACTCTTTGCAATCCTTTCTTCCTGACCTTTGCCATCCTACCCTTCCTCTCACCCTCTCTCCAAGCAACCACTGATCTGCTTTCCGTTCCTATAGATTAGTATGCATTTTCCAGAATTGTATATAAATAGAACCAGATGATGCATACTCTTTTTTATCCGGCTTCTTTAACTCGTCATAATTATTTTGGGATTCATTTAAGTGGTTGCATGTATCAACAGTCCATTTTTCTAAAATAGTTTCACTGAGCGATAACTCACATGCCATACCATTTACCCATTTAAAATGTACAATTAAAAGGTTTGGGGGTATATTACATTATTATTAATCTTTTAATTGTGATAAAACATATAACATAAAAATTGTCATTCCAGTCCATTCCTTTTTATTGACATATAACATTCTATTGTATGGATATACCATAATTTATTTATCCATTCAGACAGGTAATATCATATTTATACTCATTTTAGAAATAAGAAAAGATGAAGCATGGCAAAAAGTTAACTTCCTTGTCTGAAATCACTGGCAAGTAAGTAATAGCATTGGTTTTCAAATCCAGGTCTGTCCAATGCTAAAGCCAATGCTCTTAACCATTATTCTACATTGTCTTTCCAAACTAAAAAGACTTAGCTGTACTCTAAACCAAACATGTGCTTCCTCCAAGGCCAATGATATATTCGTTTTTATCGTCTAGCCCTGGAAGCTGATCAAGTTCCTTTTTCTCTAATAATATAAAAGAACTTTTCATAGAAAAACAAAGGACAAAGTAAAAGCCATGGTCAGTATGAGCCACAGACATTGAGATGATCATACTGTAAATAGCCGGCAGGGTTTCAGAATTAAGGATTCGAATTGGTCTACAGAACTGGAAATTAGGCAGAACTCAGACAGATTTGTGTCAGAAGAATGCACTTTGCCTAGTCATCAGAGAAATAAATTAGTTGCACTCTTCAGTTTTGTGCAAAAGTGTTAATTGAATGTGAACAAGGGAAAGAAAAAAGATTTTGTGGGATAACAATCCAGTTGGGCCAAGTACCCAGAAGGGTCACTTCAGCCCTCAAGGGAGTTGATTCACACCCTTAGTGGTGGCTCAAATTAGGAGCATAATAAGATTTATTCTCTACTTTTCCTAGAAAGAAGTTTGAGAGCTAATGTACTAAACTACCTTTATAGGACACAAGGGCTACCGTAGGAGAAGGCAGTGACAGCCTCGTTTCTAGTTTCACTAATTCAGAAAGAGAGGAAATGAGTTGTAGTGGAAATAGAAAGGCACTTCTTGACAGTATCATAAAGCACTATAGTATAAGCTGTCAAAGGAGGCTGTGGAGTCTCCCTTCCTGGAACTCATTAAGAATGAGAGAGATACCCATTTGGAATAAATCCAGAAATAGAGTCGGAGGAATGCTACCCAGAGATGAACTGAACATGGTCTGCGGCAAAGAGCTGGCTGCTGCCGAATGACTGGATTCCAGCCAGTTGTATGGGCCAGCCATCCAAATCATCTACAGAGATTACTCAACTCCAGTGTGGCCAGATGCACCAAGAAATGTTTCCTGAAGAAATGGGCTCTCTAATTCTAATTGTGTCTGCTTTTTTCTTCTGTAAGAACATGGCCACAATAGGACCACTAATATGACGTTTGGAAACCAGAATATGATTTATTTTATTCCCCCAGAACCTTGGGTTAAAAATATATGTTAGACACAGAAGCAGTAATAGACCCCAGTCATTATAGGCAGTATCCATAAAAATTAGGAGGGAGCTGATGGAATAGACACAGCCCAAGACAAATGAATCCCAGTTTCTGATCTTGGCTCTAAGGTCATTTACAAAGTCTTGATTCCAGTCTCTGTAGGCCTCCTCTCTACACAAAGCTGAGATATCAACATGATCCCAGTTACAGACTCAGTGCTAACACCAGACACAGCTTCATCAACAGAGTTTTAAGAAGTTGCACCCCAGCCAGGCGCAGTGGCTCTCGCCTGTAATCCCAGTACTTTGGGAGGCCGAGGCAAGAAGATTGCCTGAGCCTAGGGGTTTGAGGCCAGCCTGGAAAATATGACAAGATCTCGTCTCTACAATAAAATAAAAAAAATCAGTGGGTGTGGTGGAATACAATTGTAGTTCCAGCTACTTGGAAGGCTGTGGGGGAAGGATCATCTGAGCCCAGCAGGTCAAGGCTACAGTGACCGTGAGCATGCCACTGCACTCCAGCCTGAGCGACAGAGTGCGACTCCAACTCAAAAAAAAAAAAAAAAAAAGCATACCTCGAAGAAGAAGAAGAAAAAGAAGCAGCTCCACTCCAACACTTTAAGCATTTCTCTCTCTCTCTCTCCCTCCTTTTCTTTCTTCCCATCACCCAGCAATTCTACTCTCATGTTTCTACCCAAGAGAAATGAAAGCATATGCCCACAAAAATGTATATATCAATGTTTATAGCAGCTTTATTTGTAATAACAAAAAAAAAGAACTTGAAACAGCTCAAGTGTCAATCAACAGAAGACTGGATTTTAAAAACTGTGATACATTGTAGGAAATAGTTCTCAGCAGTAAAAAGGAAATAAGACTAATACATGCAAAAACATGGATGTACCTCAAAAACATGCTTAGTGAGAGAAGCTAGACACAAAACAATATAAACTACATTATCCCATTTATATGAAATTCTAACACATGCAAAAAACAGTGGTGAAAAAAATCAGAAGAGCAGTTGAGTCTTGGGATGTATTATGGATTGAATTATGCTTCCCAAAAGATAAGTTGAAGTCCTAACCCTCAGTATCTATGAATGTGATCTTATTTAAAAATGGGTCTTTGTACATGTAATGAAGTTTAGATGATGTCATTAGGGTGGCCCTAATTAAATATGGCTGATGTCCTTATAAGAAGGGAAGAGACTCAGAGACTGGCATACACTAGAAGAACACCATGTACTGACAGAGATACATTGGAGTGATGTATCTATATGACAAGGAACACTAAAGATCGCCAGCAACATCAGAAGCTAAGAGAAAGGTATGGGACAGATTCTCCTCCCAGAGCATTCAGAGCGAACATAACCCTGCTGACACCTTGATTTTGAACTTCTTTTTTTTTTTTTTCATTAATCAGTATTTTTTATTATGGTTTTGTGGGGTACAGTTAAGGGTTAGGTGTACAATGACGTTTCATTCAGGCACCCTGG
>NW_007232221.1:83844-139886 GCF_000164805.1 Carlito syrichta | reverse complement strand
CTGCAATCCCCCTACTGGGAATATACCCTGAAGAACACAAATCACTCTATAAAAAAGATTTTGAACTTCTAACCTCCAAAAATTGCGAGAGAATAAATTTCTGTGGTTTTAAGACACCCAGTTTTGTGGTAATTTGTTAGAGTAGCCCTAGGAAATGAATACAGGGTGGACGGGGTAGGAATGGCTTCAAAGGAGAATTAAGGAACTTTCTGAAGGGAAATAAATATTCTGTATTATGATTGGAAGTTTGGGTTATATAAAAGAATGCATTTGTTACAACTTATCTAATAGTAAATTTAGATTGGTGCAAGTCATATGTAAGTTTTATCTCAAAAAGAAAAATGGTCATAAGTAAATATTGGATTCCATCTAACAATATTGCATGCTCAAGCGTTTAAGGGGTGAAGTATCCTGATGCCTGCAACTTATTTTGATTGGTGGACAGAGGGATGGGTACATATGTGATAAAGCAAATACATTAAGATATTAACCCCCACAACCATGCTTGACTAGCAAACAAAAACAAACAAAGATATTAACCACTGTAGAAGCTAGGTGGTAGGTGCATTGTGTTTGCTGTACACTTTTTTCAACCCCAACATTGACCTGCTAGGCTCCGGCGATCCTTCTGTCTCAGCCTTCCAAGTAGCAGGAACTACAGGTGCGCACTACCATGCCCGACTAATTTTTGACTTATTGCAGAGACAAGGTCTCACCAAGTTGCCCAGGCTGGTCTCAAACTCGTGGGCTCAGGCGATCCACCCGTCTCAGCCTCCCAAAATGCTGAGATTGCAGGCTGAGCCACTGAGCCCATCCAAAGCTGTGCTCTTTGTCACTCTGCCTTGTTTCAAGGTCCAGGCCTTCCTTGTGCCCAGCCCTGGTCACTGGATCTCTATCTCCTCCCTGAGCCTAAGACCTCAGTCAGATGTCCTACCTGGCCCCCTGATCCCACAACACCAGCCTTGCTGCCTCCCCTTCTAGGGACTGAAATCTTATTTGCCTCCAGACTTTGATACCTGTGAACAGATTCCTATTGTCAACCTACCTTGGTTTCCTACATTTCTAAACAGGTCCCTCATTTCAACATTAACCCATCTGTTTGGTGGTGCCTCCTGCTTCCTTTGGCGTGGATATTGACAATCTCCTTCTCCAACACTGACTTCCTATGGTTATTACACTTCGTTTGTTGTCCTGGCCTTTATACCAGATTTGAAGTAAAGAAAAACAGAGGTCTTCACATCAAACACTTGCCAAGTGTTGCCTGCTTCCTAGTTGCTTCTGGCCCTGTCTGATCCCAGTATGATTACTTCTTGGTGTTCCTTAAACTCTGGCATCTCTGGAAAAGTGCCAGACTGCCTAAATATGAGCTACAGTCTGTTGGTCTAAGGGCTGAGATAACCTCACAAATCTGAAGAGAAAGGAAGGATGGCAGCAAGGGAAGACAGGAAGGGAACACAACACATTTTTTTTTCCTTTGGGCAGCATGCGAATTCTGCCGACTTAGAGTAGAAAGTACAGATATTTTAGGAGGATAAAACTCCAAAATCAGTAACCCAGAATTCCGAGGAAAGGATAGAGGAGAGTAAAAGCGGGGGGTGCATAAAATGGGTAGAGATCAATAAATGTTGTGGGCACAAATCAGCTAAGGCCTGTGAATGAGAAGCTGGTGTAAAAAGTCTGATCCTATCTTTTCATCAACCCATTTTGTTCACCTAAGCCAGTGTGACTCCGTGGGTACCTTATATAGGCGCTATTTCTGGAAATCTCTTTAACCCCCAGGGTCATTCATATGAATGCTTACATTCACAGACCTGCTATAAACTTTGTATATAAACAATAAACACATAGTTCGCATGTGTCCTGCATATGGCAGTCTGACTGAGGTAGAAAGAAGGGCCAGCTTCCACCGGAACTGCCATGCCAATCAAAGATAATTTCACAAAAGAATTAACATTTTATTTCAATTCACTTCTGATGGAGATAGCCTGTGATTAAAACAGGATCAGGTATAATGAGTTTCTTTACCTTAGATACGCATAAAATAGAATAAACATCTCCTTCACTCAATATTCCCAGCCCTGTAAAGGCATTAACTTAGCAGCACTGGAGGAAAACACAAGGAACTCCAGGAGACAGAGAGCAAACCATAGCACAGGTGGAAAGCAGGATAAAGAGAGCAGCGCGGTATTGTTCGCTTGGCATAATAGCATTAAGCTATTATCTTAGTAGTTGCCTGGTGATTATAATTAACATCTTAATTTATAGAAATCTAGTTTGGATTAATATCACCTTAATTTCAAAAGAGTATACAAAAATATTGCTCTCATAAAACTCCATTTTCTCTCCCTTTCTTTATCCTTTGCATTTGTATACGTTGTATGCCCATGAACATGGACATAATTATTGCCTTACACAGTAGTCTTTTAAGTCGGATAAGAGGAAAAACTAGTTGCAAACAAAAAACACATTTATACTGTCTTTTATGTTTATCCATGTAACTACTTTTATTGGTTCTCTTTATTTCTTCATGTGGATTCCGGTAACTGTCTAGTGTCTTCTTATTTTAGCCTGAAGTACTCTTTTTTGGATTTTTTGGAGGGCGGGTCTGCTAAGGAAGAAGTCTTTATTTTTGTTAATCTAGGAATGTCTTAATGCCTTTTTATTTTATAAAGGATAGTTGCATACATCATAGGCTGTGATACCTGTTGCCACCTACACATTTCTTCCAGAGCACGTATATTTTTTTCCCCATGATATAAGCCCTGGATCTGAGGGGTTGGCGTGCAGAGATCTACGTGTCTTGCAGTTGCCCAAGCCTACACTTCTGTCAGTAAGTTCCCCTAATGAATTACCCTATACCGACAATCTGGATTTGTCTGCCTTAGTCTTTGGTTTCTCCACTCATTTTGCGTTTGGGGGTCACTTTGCTATATGGCCCTTTTGTGGAACATATGGTTAGAGTTAACGATGCGAATGACTATTTCTAGTAGTAAAGAGAGCACAGATAGTCTATGACATGAACTGTTTATAAAGATATGCAAAATATCTGCAGTGGATACTCTTTTTTTTCTCTTTCTTTTTTTTTATTATACTCTTAATCAAACACGTGAGAAGCAAGGAGCAGAGTGACTCTGTTTACAATACATTTTCAAAATTTTTGACAACTAAGGAACACAAAGACAATGATAGGTTGCTCCTAATGTTGCTGGACAAATTGGTGAAAGGAAAGGATGAGCTCAAGGATTCTAATTCCCAGTTCAAATGCTGCACAAATGACCCAAGAGCTTCTATGTATGCCCTGAAGGAGTCCATTATTTCCTATAGTTGCAGGGCTGCAATTGTTGCAAATTAAACATAGAACCTTATCTTGCAATTGGCTTGATTGTAACACAAGTTAAACTCTCAGCCTTGCAGAATGTCTCCTTTTAAAATGAGGACATTAACTAGGAAAGAAGGGGTTCCTGTAAATTAGGATAGAGCTGTGTAGGAAGACTATAAAGAAGCTGGGGACATTAAGCCCCTAAATTTTGATGAGTTTTCTCTACCCCCAGCAAAAGTGGTCTTCCCAACTTTAGGGCAAGTGGCCTCCCCACCCCCAATGGCAGCTGCATCCCTACCCCCAGTGCTAGCAGCCTCCTAACCCACAGAGGTATTGGTCTCTCCAGACACAGTAATAGTGGCATTTTCACCTCCCTCTGGGAAGATTAACTCTGCATTACCTGAAGAAACTGTAATGACTTCCCCCAAGGCAGTTGCCAAACAAGACAATGCTGAGTCTACTCAGGACCCACCCTTTTGTGATTCTAGACTTATAACTAGACTCCAGTCACAGCAGGCCCCTAAAGGTGAGATGCAATGTGTGACCCATGAGCCAATACCCTACATTCCTAAAGAACGACTTCAGTTTTATCATTTATATAGACAGAAACCCAGGGAACATGTATGGGAATGGATTTTAAGGGTGTGGGATAGTGATAGAAAGAACATAAAGTTGGACCAGGCTGAATTTATTGACACACTCACTAAGGAGAAATTCTGCACTTAATGCTGCAGCTTGAGGAGTTAGAAAGGTATCCAATAGTTTATTTTATTGGTTGGCTGAGCATGAACCAAAACGTGGTTTACAGTGGGAAAATTGGAAATGTTGGACATGCCTTGGTTTAATGCAGAGGAACAGATTCAAGGGTTTAGGGAGATTGGAATGTTAGAGTGGATTTGTCATTTAAGACCTACTCACCCACACTGGGAGGGTTCAGGAGATATACTTTTCACTAATACGAGAGCAGCCCCAGCATCCTTGAAGAGCTCTGTGTTCACTATTCTCTGTAAGCCAGACCTCATAGTAGGAACTGCAGTTACTGAATCGGGAAGCCTAAATGCGATGGAGGTAATTGGTTTCTGGAGTGGCAGAGGCCAAGTGCTGGCACTCAATCACCAAAAGCAAGGTGATCATAGTTACCATAATGGACAGCAGATTCGACGAGGAAATCAGAATAGTCTGACTCACGCAGACTTATGGCATTGGCTAGTTAATAATCATGGTGCTTCATTTTCTAGAAGTGAAATAGAAAAGACACCCATTATTCTTACTTGATCTGTTATAAGCAGGAAAGTTCTAGGACGAAGGGAGGAAAAGAGCTAACTCAAATTAAAAAAACAGAAAGTTATAGCACCTCAATCAATTCCCAGACTTGAACTAGCTTATAGACCCAGAACCTGTTAAATGAAAGGGAGGTTAAAGCCCCTCAAGAAGCTCCCACACTTCCCCAAAGAAATCTACAGCCTTTTACCAGGGAAACTGTACATTTGAGAAAAAGAAATAATCAGAACTTTGGGGACTACTGGACACTAAACTGACACTACTTCCAGGAAACCCAAAACATCACTGTGGCCCACCAGTCAGAGTAGGGATTTACAGAGATCTGGTGATTGATGAATTTTTAGCTGAGATCCATCTCACAGTGAGTCTCTGAACCCATGATATGGCTATTTCTCCAGTGCCAGAATGCATAACTGAAATAGACATATTTAACAACTGGCAGAACCTTTATATTGGTTCTCTGACCTATGGAGTGAGAGCTATTGTGGTGGAAAAGGTCAAGTGGAAGCCACCAGAATGGTTTCTATCTAGGAAAATAATAAACTAAAAGTAATATCATATTTCTGGAAGGATTTCAGAGACTAATATCACCATCAAGAATTTCAAAGATGCAGGAGTGGCAATTCCCACTACATCCCCATTCAACTCTCCTCTTTGGTTTGTGCAGAAGACATGTGGATCTTGGAGAATGACAGTGGATTACCATAAGTTTAACCAGGTGGTGACTTCAATTACAGCTGCTGTACCAGATGTAGTTTCATGACTTCAGCAAATTAACACATATCTAGTATTTGGTATGCAAGCAATTGATCTGGCAAAATGCTTTATCCTCCATTCCTATCCACAAAACCACCAGAAGCAGTTTGCTTTCAGCTGGCAAGTCCAAAAATATACCTTCACTGTCCTCCCTTAGGGCATATCAACCTTCTAGCCTTATGTCATAATTTAGTTCACAAGGACCTTAGTCACCTTTCCTTTCCACAACATATCACATTGGCTCCTTACATTGATGACATTATGCTAATTGTTCCTAGTGAGCAAGAAGTAGTAACTATTCTAGACTGTATTGGTAAGATATGTGTGTGTCATAGGGTGGGAAAGAAATCTAATTAAAATTCAAGGGCCTTCTTCTTCAGTGAAATTTCTAGAAATCCAGTGGTGTGAGGCATATCGACATGTGCCTCCTAAGGTGAAGGATAGGTTGTTGTATCTGCTCTTCTTACAACTAAGAAAGAGGCACAACACCTAGTGGGCCTCTTTGGATTTTCCTTTGGGTGTGTTACTCTGATCCATTTACCAAGTGAACTGAAAAGTTGCAAGTTTTAAGTGGGGTCCAGAAAAAATAGCAGGTTCAGGCTGCTGTACAAGCTGCTCTGCAACTTGGGCCATATGATTCATCAGTCCAATGATGCTTGAAGTGTCAGTGGCAGATAGAGGTGCTATTTGGAGCCCTTGTAATGGCCCTATAAGAAATCGCAGCACAGGACTATAGGATTTTTGAACAAGACCCTGCCATCCTCCACAAATAAGTACACTCCATTTGAGAAACAGCTCTTGGCATGCTACTGGGTGTGAACAGAGCCTGAACACTTGACCATGGGCCACCAAGTTATTATGTGGTCTGAGTTGTGCATCATGATGTGGGTGTTAGCAGAGCCATGAAACCATAAAGTTGGGCATGCACCACAACACTCCATCATCAAATGGAAGTGGTATATATGTGACTGGGCTTGAGCAGACCTTGAAAGTAGAGGAAGTTACATGAGGAAGGGGCCCAAGTGTCCATGGTCCCCGCTCCTGATACATTGACTTCTCTCTCTCAGCCTGCACCAATGGCTTCATGGGGAGTTCCCTACAATTAGTTGACAGAGGAAGAGGAGACTCAAGTATAGTTAACAGATGGTTGTGCACGCTATGCAGTACCCACCCGAAAGTGAACAACTGCAGCAGTAGAGCCCCTCCTTAGACATCCTTGAAGAACTCTGGTGGAGGGAAATCCTCCTAATGGACTGAATATTGGGCAGTGCACCTGGTTGTGCACTTTGCTTAGAAGGAGAAATAGCCAGACATGCAATCATATACCAATTCATGGGTATTCATGTAAACAATGATTTGGTTACATGGTTAGGAACTTAAAATGAACATGATTAGAAAATTGGTGAAAAAGTGGAACCAACCATGCTGCCCATTGAAAGAAGACTGAATTTTAAAAATGTGATACATATACATGATGGAATATTCTGCAACCATAAAAAAGGACAAAATCATGAACTTCACAGCAACTTGGATGGACTTAGAGTCTATAATACTGAGTGATCTATCACGGAAACAAGGAATTGAGTATCACATGTTCTTACTCATAAGTGGACCTTGAACAATTATCATAATACTAGAAGAAAGGGGTTGGTAGTAATGAGAAGCTGCCAGGGGAGTAGGGGTGGGGTGGGATTGGCAGTAGTTGGAAACTGCTGGGGTGGGGGGCACACCTCATCAACAAGGGTACCTGCATAATGAACGTTTGTGTCCTACTCCTGAATTGTACTTCACGTCTTTAAAATAAAAAATAAAAAAATAAAAATATAGAAAATTAGTGAAGAAGAAATGTGGGAAGGAGGTATGTAGATAGGTCTCTATGAATGACCAAAAATATGAAGATGTTTGTGTTCCATGTGAATTCTGACCAAAGTGTGACTTCAGCAGAGGAGGACTTTAATGAATTTGATAGGATGACCTATTCTGTAGATACTAGTCAACTTCATTCTCTAGCCATCCCTGTCATTGCCCAGTGGGCACAAAAACAAAATGGCCATAAAGGGGGAATGAAGGTTACGCATGGACTCAGCAACATGGAGTTTCACTCACCAAGGCTCACCTGGCTATGGCCATGGCTGAGACCAATATGACAGCATCTAAAACCAACATTGAGCCCCAGATATGCCACCATTCTCCAGGGTGATCAGTGAGCTACTTGGTGTCAGGTTGATTATATCGAACTATTTTCATCATGTAAGGAGGATTATTTTGCTCTTGCTCAAACAGATGCTCTAGATACAGATCTGTCTTCCCTGCACACACACAATGCTTCAGTCAAAACTGCCATCTGTGGACTTCAAAATGCATTGTCCACAATTATGGCATTACACACAGCATTGCTTCTAATCAAGGAACTCATTTCACAGCAAAAGAAGTGCAGCAACAGGCCCATGCTCGTAGAATTCACTGATCTTACCATATCTCCTATCATCCTGAAACAGCTGCTTGATAGAACTGTGTAATGGTCTTTTGAAGGCTATTACAGAGCCAGCTAGGTGCCAATATCTTGTAGATCTGGGTCAACATTTTCCAGGAGGCTATTCATGCTCTGAATTAGTGTTCAGTATACGTTGCTGTTTCTCTGATAGTCAGGATTCACGTGCCCAGTAATCAAGTGGTGGAAATAGGAATGACACTAGTCACCATTATCCCTAGTGACTTGCTAACACAATTTTTGTTTCCTATTCCTCCAATTATATGCTCTGCTGGTCTAGAGATCATAGCTTTAGGGGGGAAAATGCTTCCACCAGGAAACATGACAATGATTCTATTACACTGGAAACTAAGACTGCCACTTGGCCACTTTGGGCTTCTCTGAGTCCACAGGCAAAGGAAGGAGTTATGGTGCTGCCTGAATGAAACTACCAAGGGGAAATTAGATTACTACATTATAGTGGAGGTAAAGAAGAGTATGCTTAGTATACAGGACATCCTTTAGTGTGTCTCTTAGCATTTCCATGCCCTGTGGTTAAGGTCAATGAAAAACGACAACAATCCAATCCAGGCAAGATTAGTAATGGCTTAGCTCTTCAGGAATGAAAATTTGGGTCACCCTTCCGGGTAAAGAAACATGAACAGCTGGGGTGCTTCCTGAAGGCAAAGGTAATACAGAGTGGGTAGCAAGAAAAGGTAGTTATAAATACTACAGAAACAAGAAGTGTAATTGTCATGAATATTTTCCTCTTATTTTGTTATGAATATGTGTGTATACATCTATTAACCAAATGTCTTTATTTTCTTTCCCCTTGATTTCTTTCTCATGTAGCATAAGATTGACTTAATATTAGTATTTAAATATTTTATAATCATAGTATTTAAGCTACAGACTATCAGGAGAAGAGTAAACATCATTCAAAGACTTTACCTTCTCTTCTGGGGGAAAAATTAGTGCATTTTTGGTTATATGCAGGATAGGTGTATGATAATTGGAGGAATTATTGTTTTGTTCTTATTGTTATTTAGTGATTAAATACAATGTAAGGAGATGCATAAAGGAGGTGCCAAGTTGGCAAGGGGTGAACTGACTTATAATGGTTAATTTTATGTGTCAACTTGACTGAGCTAAAGGATGCCCATATAGCTACTAAAACATTATTCCTGGGTGTGCCTGTGAGGGTGTTTTCAGAAAAGACTAACATTTGAATCAGTATGCTGAATAAAAAGAAATTTCCCTCAACAACCTGTGTGGGTATTATCCAGTATGTTGAAGACCCCGAATAGAATAAAAAGGCAGAGGCAGAATGAATACGCTCTCTTTGCTTGAAGTCAGACAGCCATCTTCTCCTGTCCTTGGACATGACCACTCCTGGTTATCAGGCCTTCAGACTTGGACCATGTCTTATACTGTTGCCCCCTCCTGCCCCCACCAATTCTCAGGCCTTCAGATTTGAACTGTACTACAAATCACCAGCTTTCTTGGGCCTCCAACTTGCAGATACCAGGTCATGAGAAGTCTCAGCCTCCATAACTTTGTGTGTCAACCTTTCATAATAAATCTCTTTCTATACATCTATATAACTTATTTATAATTTTTCTCAGGAGACTCCTAACACAGTGATTTTCTTGAAGAAATTCTGAAAAAGTTTATATTCTTTGTCATGTATGACCACTAAATTCTCTGCTCAATTAGCGTAGTGGTTGGTTAATGATTAGACAGAAATTTTCTTAAACTCCTGGAATCAGTAAGTCTACCAACCATTGCTGAGGGGCTGTGTATGTGTAATTGGGTACTCTTTCAATGCTCTAGCAAGCAGTTTAAACCTCTGCCTTTACATTTGGCTTTAGAGGTGAACCTTTAGGACCTTCTCAAATCTTTTTAAGTATGTGCACCACTCTAGGCATCTGCATGACCTTCTAGAGTCTCAGGAATATGTCAGAGATTTTCAAAGCCTCTATGAACATTTTATTCCACAGCTTTTTAAAAAACTGGAGAATAAAAAAAGCATTTTTATTTTGGTTAGCTTATTGTTTCTCTCCAACTGTTAACACCTTCTCAGACAGCCAAGATGTTCGACAACTGCCTGAAATTACTTTCAGCAAATACCTCCCAGGAAAATATTTTCCACACTGGGTGAGCTCTGAGTCAGGACAATACAGATACCTTTACAAGTGGGTTCTTCTGGAGAACCATTGGACACATCAAATAATAACAAATCTTTGTGAATAAGTCTTTAAAAGAGTTCCAGACTTGTTCTGCTCTTTGTTGGCTGCCAGAATAAGAAAGTAGAATGTAGTTTTTCAAGGATACTAGGGAGCTGAAGAGAGGGTGATGGGAATAAGGCAAGTTAAAATGCCACTAAGATCAACATTCTTACCTGGGCAACTAGTTTTCTTGCAAGACGTTGGTAAATTCCCAAAGTTCTGAAAACATCAATTCTGCCTCTCTTTTTTTGACAGTTTTCACAGTAGTTTTATGGAGGAGAGACCTTTCAAAGATCTCCACTCTGGCATTTATGGTCTCATCAGTCTCTCAAAGATCATTTCTGTGCCTTTTCTCCACATATTCTTTTATCTGGGCATAAATTAAAGAAGTCATCATGGCCACTGTGAACTTGAGGCCTCTAGTTCTATTAAGGGGCTACCAGCAATGTTCTCAGAACGGTAGAGCCATACATATAGCTGAGGGATAGCATCCACAGAACCAGAGGCAGAGAGTGGCAAAAGCCAATGAAGGAGTGTGAACAAGACAGCTCCTTTTTTGCCAAAGTTTCTCAAATACTATGGACTGATAAGCAGAAGTGCCTGTTTGGGTCTAACTCCTAAATTTACCTGCAAACTGCCTTCCAGAACCAAACAAGATGAGGAACTATCATGATCCATTTACCTTAAAGTGACCATGGCTCCATTTTTCCTTTTTTATAGAAAAAGTTCTGGAAAAATGAAAAAGCTGATTGTATTTCCAGTCCCCAACCTCGGTAAAGGTGGAAACATAGATGCTTAGTCTTGACCTACCAAAAAAAGAAGAGAGGTCATGTTATGAACTAAATTATTTCCTCCCAAATTCATTTGTTAGAGCCCTAACCCTTAATGTGACTATAATTGAAGACAGAGTCTTTAAAGAGGAAATTAAGGTTAACTGAGGCTCTAATTCAATAAGACTGGTGTTCTAATAAAAAGAGAAAAGGGTACTAGGAGTGTGTGTACACAAATAAAAGGTTATGTGAGGACACAGAGATAATATGGAAGGAAAGACCTCAGGAGAAACCAAACCTGCCAACACCTTGATCTTAGACTTCCAGTCCCCAGCAGTGTAAGAAAATAAATTTTTGTTGTTTAATCTACCTAGTCTGTGGCATTTTGTTAGAGCAGCCCTAGTAGATTAATATAATTTTGATATCAAGAAGTGGAAGGCTGCTCTAATAAATATCTAAAAATGTGGAAGCACCTTTGGAATTGGGTAATGGGTACAGGCTGAAAGAGTTCTGAAGTGCATATTAGAAGAAGCTTAGACCGTTGTTTTATGTTCTGAATGTTTGTGACTGCCACTCCCATTCTTCTGTTGAAATTCTAACACCCAAGGTGAATATATTAAGAATTGGAGCCTTCCAGAAAGTGATTTGGTCATGAGAGTGGAGCCCTAATGAATGAAATAAGTGCCCCTATAAAAAGGCACAAGGGAGCTGGTTCACCCCTCCTACCATGTGATGGTACAGTGAGAAGACACCATCTATGAGCCAGGAAAAGGACCCTCACCAGATATCAAATCTGCTTTGATCCTGAACTTCTCAGCCTTCAGAACTGTGAGGAAAAAAAACTTCTGTTGCTTCTAAGCTACCCAGGTTATGATCTTTTGTTAGAGCAACCAGAATGGACTAAGACGTTTGCCTTGAAGAGATTATTGATAGGAATATGGATATTAAAAGTTATTTTAATGAGGTCTCAGAGATAAGAGACATTTTATTGGAAGTTGGAAAAAAGATAATTCTTGTTATAAAATGATTTTTTAAAACTTAACTGTTTTGTATTCTAGTGTTTTGTAGCAAATGGAAGTAAAAAGTGATGAACTAGCCGGGCTCAGTGGCTCAGCCTGTAATCCCGCACCTTTGGGAGGCTGAGATGAGTGGATTGCCTGAGCCCATGGGTTCGAGACCCGCCTGGGCAACTTGGTGAGACCTCACCTCTACAATAAATCAAAATAAGCTAGGCGTGGTAGCGTGCGCCTGTAGTTCTAGCTACTTGGAAGGCTGAGGCGGAAGGATCGCCGGAACCCAGCAGGTCAAGGCTGCGGTGGCCGGGAGCAGCCACTGCACTCCAGTCTGGGTGACAGAGTGAGACTCTAACTCAAAAAAAAAAAAAGAAAAGTGATGAACTTAGATATTTGTCTGAGGAGATTTCTAAGCAAAATGTTGAAAATATGACCTGGTTTCTCCTTATTGCTTGTAGTAAAATATGAGAGAAAAGAGATAAATTGAAATAATTGTTAAGCGAAAAAGAAAAGAAAAGAAATCAGAACTTGAAGATTTGGAAAGTTCTTAACCTATCCGTATTACAAAAAAACAAAAAAGCGTGTTCTGGAGAAAGCATGAAGTCTGTGGCTGGAAACTCATTTGATAAAGAAATCGTGGGTGTGACTCATAAGTTTAATCAACTATCTCAGCAGAAACCAGCAATGATAATACAATTATACCAAAAAAAGATACTAGAACTAAAGGAGGCAGAGACAAGACAAAATGAAGGAAGGCTGTCTGACCTCTGGGATTAACAGAATGGACCAATAGAGCTATTTGGCTGCAAATATGGGTTATCCTCCAAGAAAAGAGAATGACTCTGAGGGTGATTCATAGACTGGCAGGGCTGCCATTGCCACCACAGGCCTGGATGTCAAGACTGTTTTCTCTTCAGTTTCAATGGGTAAGACTGTCTCCTTTTTGGTTTCAGCAAGTCAGGCTTCCACTATCCAGTATCTCAAGGTCCAGACCACTGCCAAGAGTCTCGGGGGAAGGGCACCCCTAAGAGCCATGGTGGAAGGGCCACTACTTAGGGCCATAGGGTGACACTACTGTCCCAATGGGCTTAAAGGACAGACCATCAAGTCAACGAAGATTAGCTCTGAGCTTTGAGATCTAATAAAATTTTTCTGGCTAGATTTTGAACTTGTTTGGGATTTGTATCCCCTTTCTTCTTTACTATTTCTCCCTTTGGGAATGGGAAAGCCTATCCCATGGCTGTCCTGCTATTGTATTTTGGAATCGCATGATCTGTTGGTTTTACATATTCACAGCTGAAAAGAAATTTTGCTTCGGGATGAATCATAATTCAAATCTCACCCATACCTGATTTAGATAATATTTATATGAAACTTCAGACTTAGAGTTCATGCTAAAATGGGTTAAGACTTTTGGAGCTGTTGTGATGTGGCAAGTGTAGTTTTCATGCAAAACAGACATGAGTTTTTGGATTCCAGAACGTGGAGTGTGATGGATTGAATTATGTCCCCCTCCAAAAAAAATTGTATGTTGAAGCCAAGCCCCTAATGTGACTCTATTTGAAGATATTTTTTTTTTTTAGTTGGAGTCTCACTCTGTCACTCAGACTGGAGTGCAGTGGCATGTTCCTGGCCACTGCAGCCTCAGCCTGCTGAGCTCCAGCAATCCTTCCGCCTCAGCCTTGCAAGTAGCTGGAATTACAGGCATGCACTACCACGCCTGGCTAGTTTTTGATTTATTGTAGAGATGATATCTTGTCATGTTGCCCAAGCAGGTCTTGAACCCACGGGCTCAGGCCAGCCACTCGCCTGGGCCTCCCAAAGTGCTGAGATTACAGGCTGAGCCACCGAGCCCAGTCTGAAGATAATTTTAAGAGGTAATTAAAGTTAAATGAGGTCATAATGGTGGGGCTCTAATTCAACAGGACTACTGTCCTTATTAGAAGAGGAAAAGGCACAAGGAGTGCATGCACACAGAGCAAAGGTCATGTGAGAACACAGAGGTAAAAGAGTCATCTGCAAGCCAAGGAAAGAGGCCTCAGGAGAAACCAAACCTGCTGACATCTTGATCTTGGACTTCCAGCCTCCAGAAGTGTGTGAAAATTAATTTCTGTTGTTTAGGCCACTCAGTCTCTAGGTCTCTAGTATTTTCAATGTAAGTCCTTGCAGACTAACACAGGAGGCATGCTGAATTGGATTCTGGAACAGAAAAAGGATCTTAGGGAATAATCAACGAAATCTGAATAAAGTGTATACAGGAACTCTGTACTATCTCCACAAATTTTTGAGAGAGAGAGATAGGGTCGCACTCTGTTGCACAGGCTGGAGTGCAACATAGCTCACTGAAACCTCAAACTCCTGGGTTCAAGCTATCCTCCTGCCTTAGCCTCATGAGTAGCTAAGTTTACAGACATGGGCCACTGGGCATAGATAATTTTTAGCTTTTTTTTTTTTTTTTTGTAAAGGTTGGCTCTTGCTGGGTTGCCCAGGCTAGTCTCGAAACCCTGAACTTGAGTGATCCTTTTGCCTTAGCCTTCCAAAGTGCTGGGATTACAGGTGTGAGCTACTGTGTCCAACTCTAAAACTGTTCTGAAATTAAATGTTTATTTTAATAAAGATTAAGAAAGGAGACATATCCAAATCCCACAGGTGTAGAACAGCAGAGGCCTGTGAATGAGGTTCTGAACTTCATAGGGCAGAAATATTTTCTTTACCACTACTTCTTTTCTCTGGGCACATACCAGAGCTCCCTTTAATTCTCTTTTTGGGCTGCCTTCCAGCATATGAAGTAAGGTGTGTATCACTCCTGATCCATCTCCCTTGCAGTCACTGTACAAATGTTTCTATTGAAAATAGATCATGCTTGAGGGAAATGGAAAATCTGGCAGTATTTCCAGTCCCTGGCCTCTGAAAAAAAAATAATGCAGCTGCTCTTTTTCAGTCTCTCAAAAGGAAAAAAGATAAAGTCTCCAAAAAACTCATGTACCCAGGGTGGTAGAGACCTGAAAGGAAATGCTGGTGTTAATAGGGAAAATGGGAAAACCTTACAGCCCGTCTTGGTCCATTTGCATTGCTATAGAGAAATATCTGAGACTGGATAATTTATAAAGAAAAGAGGTTTATTTGACTCACCATTCTGCAGGATGTACAAGAAGCATGGCACCAGCATCTGCTTTTGCTGGAGGCCTCAGAAAGCTTCTACTTATGGCCAAAGATGAAAGGGAAGGCTTTGTGGGCAGAGTTCACATGGTGAGGGAGGAAGCAGGGGTGGGGGGACATCCCAAGCTCTTTTTAACAACTAGCTCTGGAGGGAACTAATAGAGTGAACATTTACTCAGCCCACCTCTCATGACTCAGGGAGGGCATTAATTCATGAGAAATCTGCCCCTATGACCCAAACACCTCCCATTAGGCCCCACCTCTAACACTAGGGATCAAATTTCAACATGAGATTCAGAGGGGTCAAATATCTAAACCATAGCACAGTCCAACTTCTATCTGCTCCAAACCAATATAGATAGCATTACTCTGAGTTTCTCTTCCCCAAAATCTCCCTCTGTGAACCTTTTATTCTACCAATTAAAGCAAGATTCAGCCCTTCTCAATTCCCCTTTTATAGATTTCCTTGCATATAACAAGAGGAAAAAAAGGGGGAAAGCCATCAGGAGCTCCTGGCCTCTAGTTCTGTAAAGGGGTCAATATAACAATGTTTTTAAAATAGGGAACCAGGTGTCCAGTGATAAATAGGATCCTTAGGGCCAGAGGCCCATGAAGAAGGAGCTGGTGTGAATAGTGAAACTCAGTTTTCGTTTCTCATCTGCCACACTGTGGACCAGGTCCCCGTCAGAACCCTCTTTCTTTCTTTGAACTAACTTCCATTCCATCAAGCAAGCCTGGGGTCTTTGGTCTATCCTTTTATAAACCGCAACCCATTTTCCCCCTGAAAACCAAGATGGGGAAGGAAACATTAGGCACTATGAGCCCCCTGCCTTTATACTAAAACAGCAGTGCTGGTGAAATGACAAAGGAAATCTACATGGGCCAGAGGCACAGAGCAGCACTGACCTGTGGAGCAGCAGCTACTTGAACAGGGCTACAAAGTTACCTGTTCCTTTGTCCTTGCTGCTTTTACTATGAAGAAAGCTGTTAACCTGTATCCCAATCAGGGTGCTAGCTGACAACTTCCCTTTGGTCTCCTATTCCCCTAAGGGAGACAAAGGTCATTCTTGACCTGTTCCTCACACATTCTTTCCCTTGGGTATAGACAAAGCTGAAAGAGGAAAGACATCAAGGAACTTTAGGTCTTTAGCTTTATAAAGCTCCACTACTCCCACAGTGTAGGAGAGACACGATTCTGGGCATGACTGGAGAGAAACACGTGGAACTTATACCCCTTAGAGGTAATTTTCTAATCACCTGCAAAGGCTAGTGAGAGTAAGTCAACAAAACAAGTCTTTCTACACTCCAGGCCCCTCTGCTTACATTTCAGGACCTGGACTCATAAAACACTTCCAGTGTCCCCCTAGTTAATCTTCTATTCAACCCTGCCTACTCCAGCAAGTAACCATGTGTGCATGACAATGATGTTATATATATATATATGTGTTTGTATGAATATAGATAGAAGCTTATATTCATGATCTGTGTTTGTATATTCATGTGACATATAAAACAGGTTAATACATTTGCCACTTGCAAAATGGGAAATCCCTTAGCTGTAGTTAAAAGAAAAAAGAATGCAAATGAAAACCATAGTGAAATATCACCTCACATCCATTAGAAGCCTGCTATCAATAAAAACAGAAAATAACATGAGATGGTAAGGCTATGGAGAAATTGGAACACTTGTACTCTGCTGGTGGGAATGTCAAATGGTGCAGCCACTACATAAAACTGTGTGGAGATTCCTCAAAAAATTAAACATAAAATTACTATATGATCCAGCAATCCCACTTCTGGGTGTATATCCAAAAGAATTGAAAGAAGGATCTTGCAGAGATATTTGCACATCCATGTTCATAGCAGCATTATTCACGATAGTCAAGCAACCCAAATGCCCATCAATGGATGGTTGTAAAAACAAAATGTGGCATATACATACAGTGAAATACTCTTCAGTCTTAAAAAAGGAAGGAAATCCTTGTCATATGCTACAACCTGAATGAAACTCAAAGACATTATGCTAAGTGAAATAAGCCAGTCACAAAAAGACATCTACTGTATGATTCTACTTATATGAAGTATCTAGAATAGTCAAATTCATAAGACAGAAAGTAGAATGGTGACTGCCAGAATCTATTGGGAGAGGTAAGTGGGAAGTTATTGCTTAATGTTTATAGAGTTTCAGTTCTACAAGATGAAAAATGTTTGGAGATCTGTTGTACAACAATGTGAATATACTAAATATTACTGAACTATACACTTAAAATAGTTAAGATAGTAAATTTTTGTACTGTGTTATTTTAACATAATTTTAAAAATTAAAAGCTGTTTAAACAATAAAAATAAGTCCATGCATAGTGACTTATGCCTGTAATCTCAGCACTTTAAGAGGCTGAGGTAGGAGGATTGCTTGAGGCCAGGAGTTTGAGACCAGCCTGGGCAAGATAGAAAGACCTCATCTTTATAAAAAAAAAAAAGTTATCTGAGCTTAGTGGCATGTGCCTATAATCCCAGCTACTTGGGAGCCTGAGGCTGGAGGATCGCTCGAGTTCAGTAGGTCGAGGCTGCAGTGAGTACCACTGCATTCCAGCCTGGGCAACAGAGAAAGACTTTGACTCTTAAAAAAAAGTAAATAATAAAAATAAAGGAGATATCATAGGGAAAGAAAATTGGGAATACAACCTTGGGAGCCTCAGTTTTCTAAGCTTTACCACTTTTAAATTCTAACAAGTGGGCTCTTCCAACTACCTATTATAGTACATGAGGCTTTAGGTCCAGCTTCTTGTCATGTGACATAAAACAGCTTAATGCATTTCCTACATGCAAAATGGGAAATACCTTAACTGTATTTAAAAGAAAGAAGAATGAAAACAGAGTTTCAGACATCCCAACAGCTACTCCCACACCCAGGTCTGCCCTCATGTCGTTCTACCCTTTCAGGACTCAGCTGATCCCAATTCTACCCAGAAGAGTCTGACACATAGTTGATCCCTTTGCAAGAGCAGAAAAACTTGAGTAACTTCAATCTCTAAGTCCTGTGAAAACCCAATCCTAGGTGTTTTGTTTATATATTTGGAAGAAGAGATAAATATAAGGAATACAGTAATTTGAGAAAACTATCCCCTATACAGATGACACTCAGTAAAGGCCCATGCAAAGCAGACTCTAAGGGATCTCAGCACTTTAAGAGGCCGAGGCAGGAGGATTGACACATGAGAGGGATCAGGATAACAAAAGTCTGAAAACCCTGTCTTCTTGATCTCTTCCACTTTCTGTTTTTTTTTAAGTTGTGAATCTCATACCCCTTAAAATTTTTTTTGTATTGTGGTAAAATACATGTAGCATAATATTTGCCATTTAACCACTTTCAAGTGTACAATTCAGTGGCATTAATTATATTTGCAATGTTGTACAACCATCACCACTATCTTTTTTTTATTATTATTTAATTATTTTTTATTATGGTTTTGTGGGGTACAGTTAAGGGTTAGGTGTACAATTACGTTTCATTCAGGCACCCTGTTGATAAGAGGTGTTTTCCCATCCCCAGACAGATATTTACTACTGTTAATCCCATCCCCCTCGCCCCCATAGTTTCCCAGTACCGTCAGTCATTTTCTTATAGTATTACATTGGATGTTCAAGGTCCATTATATGAGTGAGAACATGCGATATTCGGATCTTTGTTTCTGTGAGAGGTCACTCAGTATTATAGACTCTAGTTCCATCCAGGTTGCTGCGAAATTCATGATTTTGTTCTTTTTTATGGCTGCATAGTATTCCATCATGTATATGTACCACATTTTTTTAATCCAGTCCTCTTTTGATGGGCAGCATGGTTGTTTCCAGGTTCTTGCTATTGTGAACAACGCTGCAATAAACATACGTGTGCAGGTATCTTTTTTATAGAGTGATTTGTGTTCTTCAGGGTATATTCCCAGTAGGGGGATTGCAGGGTCATATGGAAGGTCAATTTTTAGAGCTCTTAGGAATCGCCACACTGTTTTCCACAGAGGTTGCACTAGTTTACACTCCCACCAACAGTGTAGAAGTGTTCCCTTTTCACCACACCCTCTCCAGCAGCTGTTATTTTTTGAGTTGTTGATAATTGCCATTCTGACTGGAGTTAGGTAGTATCTCAGTGTGGTTTTGATTTGCATCTCCCTGATGATTAGTGAGGTTGAGCATTTCTTCATGTGTTTGTTGGCTGCTCGAATGTCTTATTTTGTGAAGTGTCTGTTCATATCTTTTGCCCATTTTATAATGGGGTTGTTTGTTTTCTTCTTTTCAGTACGTTTCAGTTCCTTGTAGATCCAGGATGTTAAGCCTTTGTCAGACCTAGAGTTGGCAAATACTTTTTCCCAGTCTTAGGCTGTCTCACTGCTCTCTTGATGGTTTCTTTGGCTTTGCAGAAGCTTGTCAGTTTAATAAGGTCCCATTTGTCTATCTTCTCTCTTAAGTCCTGTGGGTTTCGGATCACCACTATCTTTATCCAAAACATCTTAATCTGCCTAACAGAACCATCAAGCAATAACTCCCAATTTCCCACACTCCCTCAAGTCTGTTAACCTCTAATCTAGTTTCTTTTTTTTTTTTAATCTACTTTCTATCTCTACAAATCTTTCCGTTCTGGATATTTCATATGCATGAATTCATATAATATATATCTTTTTGTGTCTGACTAATTTTACTTAGTACAATGTTTTTAAGGGCCATCCATGCTGTAGCACACCTCAGAACTTCATTCTTTTTTGTGGCTGAATAATATTCTATTGCATAGATATACCACATTTTGTTATTTATTCATCTACTGATGAACACGTGGGTTGTTTCCACCATTTGGCTATTGTGAATAATACTGCAATGGACATTGGTGTTCAAGTATCAATTTGAGTTTCTGTTTTCAATTCTCTAGGGTGTATGCTTAGGAATAGAATTGCTGGATCATGTGTTAATTTTATATTTAGTTTCATAAGAAACTGTCAAACCTTTTCATAATGGCTGCAACATTTTACATTTCCTCCTGCAATCTGAGGATTTCAATTTCTTCATACTCTTGTCAACACTTGCTATCATCTGTCTTTTTAATTGTAGCCAACCTAGTGGTTGTGAAGTGGTTTCTCATTGTGGTTTTGATTTATATTTCACTAATGACTAATGATATTGAGAATCTTTTCATGTGCTTACTGGTGATCTGAGCATCTTATTTGGAGAAATGTCTATTCAAGAACTTTGCCTGTTTTTAATTGGTTTGTTTTTTGTTGTTGCTCTTGTTGAGTTGTAGGTGCTTTTTATATATTCCAGATATTAAGCCTTCATCAGATATGTGATTTGCAAGTATTTTCTTTCTGTGAGTTATTTTTTTATTTCTTGATGATATTGTTTGCAACAGAAGTTTTTAATTTTGATGAAGTTCAGTTCATCTTTTTCCTTTGTTGTTCAGCTTATATCCTTTTTTAAAGGTCTTCCTATTTATACTTCAATAAGTCTCTGTCTACCCTGACAAAAAATTCAAGGATCAGCCCTAGCTTATCTATTTTAGAAACTAACAGATGGCACCCCCTTGTCTGTAGTAGATATAGTAGAAAAAGTAAAACATTGCATAAGTCCATGACTTTAACCCTATAAATGTCCTAACACAGATGTTTTTGCTTAAAGGAGAGCTAAAGAAGAGAGTAAGGGAGAGGGCTCTGAGGACAAAAGCCTGTTAAGTAGAGTCTAGAAGGCACAGCAAACTTTGTCAGTAAATGCCCACCAAAAACAAGCACATGATGTCGTTGCTTACATAACAAAACAGGAAACAAATTTCCACAACTTTTTGGACGAAGTATAATAGTTGAGAACAATTTTTGTAACACAGGTATGCTGATAAGAAGAAAATGAACTATTTTGGAGGATAACATTTCACTTAATTAACATTCAAAGTTAGTGTACCCAGAGAAGAGGGAATGAAAGTCAGAGCATTACATCCACTAGCTGATGCTGTCTGGGCCTCAGGCAGGCCAAATGTCAGGACAGAAATAAGCTCCCATGATCTGAAACGTGGGTACAATCACACACATGTAGTAGCAGGAGGTACAGAATAGGGCACTGGGAAATGAGATGCTGAACCAGAGAATCCACCCCGTAAAGAAGATTCTTAAAGTGTTAACCTACTAATGAATGTGGGTCAGAAAATTTTTCCTTCTGTCTCAGCATCAGGTGGAGCTCATACAAGCCCCAAGTTCCAGTTGGAAAAAATACCCTGTACCCAAAAATCCCCTTGGATCGTCTTCCCAAGCTAACAAGTATAAGTTCTTATGATATAGTTTTGTGTTTTCTAGTTTGAGACTATTTAAAATAAGGTAACTCAGTGCGTATCTTTTGATTTCTAGCTTCATTTGCCCATAGTATATTTATGACATTCAGCCATGTGTCTGTGTGTCACTGTAATTCATTCGTTGTCTTGCTACATAACATTTCATTGTTATCATATTTATCCACTTATTGACGTTTGAAATTTAGCCTTTTTTTTTCCTATTCTTCTGGGGCACATGAACATGCATTATTTCACTTTTGTTACTAGGAGTGTATATCTATCTAACTTTCAGTCTTTTACAATTTAATAAATCAGGTAGAAAGCAATGTTGGAAGAGATTTTAGAAAAATTAGATCTTGGCTTTCTCAAAGAGGATATTAACAGATGACCCTTTATCTAAATGTGATAAGGTTTTGTTTGTAACATTTTTGTATGTTTCAATTGTTTTGTAATGTGTTTATTGGTTTATTATAATAAAAATATGTAATATATTGACACCTTAAAAAAACAAAGTTAGTGTAGCTTATCATCAATATTGATTGCAAATATTTATCTGTTAAATACTAATCTGAAATGAAATTTTATGTATTTTATCTTTGAAAATGTCTTTTTTCACAGATAGGTGCAGTCAAATACTGATATAAATTCATTAGCATAGGAGTTTTGTTTACAATTTCGTAGTTTTTAGTACATATGTAGAGTTGTACAACCATCACCACAATAAATTTTAGAACATTTTAATACTTCAAAAAGAAAATCATGCACATTAGCAGTTACTATTTCCTTCCAACCTCCCTGCCCTCAGCCCAAGGTAATCACTAATTTATTTTCTGCCTCATAGATTTTCCTATTCTGAATATTTCATATAAATAGAATCATACAGTCTTTTATGACTGGTATGAGAATATGATTTTACTTAAGTCTATTCCTCACTTAAAAGGCATCTATGGTATTATATTAGATTCTTCTCCTGATATTTGCCTTGTGTCATGTCATCATACTGCAGATTCATCACTTCCAATTGAAGATTAGGTGGAAACTCCTCGATTACACAGTTAAATGGATTTTGAAACTGATCTCAAAATATTGCAATGAACTGTAACTACTTAGAAGCCATTGAACGTCTGTGTGGTAAGACAAATCAGGATATTCAGTTTCTATTTATGATCCAAAAAAGAGTCATGGAACTGATAATGATTAAGTCCAGGAGAGTAAATTAAGTTCACCACTGACACCATTGGTTCAATAACACATGATAGATTCAAATATTTTTTCAAAGTACCTGCTAATAAGTCATATAATGCAAACCATAGGTTTTAAACATTTTGTATTTTCACAAGTTACATAAATTTGTCCAACTAAGCCTTTCTATTCTTAGCATTATGTTTTACCACCATCTATAGCAACACATCTTAGTTGATTCCACTTCATGTTGTATTGAATTCATGTTTTCTCAGCTTCTTTGAAAATATTTGCATCTGTAGCTTTTCACACAGACTATTCATATAGGCTAATTATTTAGTTACTTAAAATTTGGTATTGATTTCTCAAACAATAATAGCTGAATGGTATCAGTAATATCTATCAAGGGTCACTCAATATTGTTTACCTTGTTTTTAAATTGTTGATTAACGTAACTCCTAATAACTTCAATTCTTCAAGCAACTGTTCTTGCCAAAAGACTAATGGTCTTAAACAAGTTTATTTTTCTGCACACATTTCTTCAGCGGCTACAATCAAATACAGTTTAATAAACTCACCATTGGTAAATAGCTTTCCTTGCTTGGCTAACAAATGAACCACTTGGAAACTTACTTTGGTTGCAGTTTCATTTTCTTTTGTTTGTATTTGTGAAGAAGTTCCACTGTGATTAGATATTCTCTTTTAAATTTTCTAATTTTTATGGCCACTGCTTTCACGTGAGTTGAGAATATGATCAGTGGTTAATTGTGATGTGTATTGCATTCTTTTAACACAATACTGTTAAGTTGTTGTACAATACACACAATGCTTTGCCTTCTAATTTGTTAACAAAAGAATGCACACTCCATTGTGCCTTAAAAGTACATTAGAAGTCTACTTTTCTTTTCTTGTTTTGACTTGATGGGTACACAATAGTAATAGAAAATATGTTATGTTCCAGCAAATGTGCAGCACTTGAAACATTGTCAAGTTATAGTTTTGCCACCGTGATTCACAGTGTTCAAATCAACACTGCAAAGCAATGACAGTGCTATGTATGGTCTTTGTTGCAATTACTCAGCTTTGCTACTGTAGCATGAAAACAGTCATAGTCAATGCTTAAACTGATGAAAATTGTTGTCTTCCCGTAAAATTGTATTTAAAAAACACTGAAATTTGAATTGATGCACTTGTTTGCATGTCATAAAATATTCTTTTTTGATGTTTTTCAACTACTTAAAAATGTAAAAAGTATTTTTAGTTTACAGACCATAGAAAAATAGACCATGGCATTGATGACTTGCAAATCACAGTTTACAGATCTCTGGTCTAAAGTTTGTAGCATGACTAAGTTGGCAAATTTTTGTTCCACTTTTGCCAGCTTATTCCCCTTCCATATTCCTGATTGTTGTAGCAATATAACCTTTTAAAGATCGTTCAAGAGATCATCTTTGAGATTATGTAATTTAGCATACTGATGTACATTCAAGTATGTGGTATGTGTAAAAGGGATCTCTAAAACAGCTCATTGCATTGTCCTCGAACAAAAACATGCAATACATTTTAAAAGACAAGGAAAAGCCGGGCTCGGTGGCTCAGCCTGTAATCCCACGCTTTGGGAGGTGGAGGTGAGTGAATTGTCTCAGCCCGCGGGTGCAGGACCCGCCTGGGCAACTTGGAGAGACCTCATCTCTACAATAAATCAAAAAAAAAAAAAAAAAAAATTAACCGGGCGTGGTAGCATGCGCCTGTAGTTCTAGCTACTTGGAAGGCTGAGGCAGAAGAACTGCCAGAGCCCAGCGGCCACTGCACTCCAGTCTGGGTGACAGAGTGAGACTCCAACTCAAAATAAATAAATAAATAAATAGATAGATAGATAGATAGATAGATAGATAGATAGATAGATAGATAAATAAATAAAAATAAAAGACAAGGAAAATTTAAATTAGATGGTAGTGCGATCTTGCTTTGGCAACCTTTTTCTCATCCTGCCTCTGATCACCATCCTCAGATTAATCAGGGAAAGTTCATTCCAAACCTCATGTCCACCCTGGACCCCTAGTTAGCTAAAAGCCAAGAGGCTCAGACTGACATCTAAACCTGTGAAGCCAGCAAGGAGCAGACCTGACCAATTCCTTTAAGGGTGTGTCAGACATACTCAAATGCAAACAGGAAGGAAGACTGAAAACTTTGGTGTTTCTACCAACATTGCACTAGGAAGCTATCGCCCAGGTGAGGTCCACTTTGAAGAGACAAAGGCCAGTTGTGCAGAGAACTACCAACTTAGTCCTAGCTCTTCTTAAGTCCCTCCTGCTGATGATAAGGCAAGGTGCTCCCCACTAGAAATGGAAAGGGGCTAGTTCCCTGGCTTTTACACATGCTAGAGAATACAGGGAGCTCATCACCGTGTCACTTTACTGGAAGGACAGTGGAGACTGTGAAAACCAGGCATCTTTGAAGTAACAAAGAAAGAAAATGTGAATTGAAACACAATAGCATTTTCACAATGCCATAGCAGTTTCTATATCCTATATTTAGCAGAAGCCCACAGTCTCCTCTTTGTAATTATTTGCATCATCCAGACCGTCAGACTATCTGTATTATTCACAATTATTATCTCAGCTCATCTACATGTTCATTTTCCTAAGAGGGGGAAAAACATTTCTCCTGATACTTAGTTTATAAATTCTGGGGGATTTGACTTGGAGAGATTTGGAAAAGCAAACAATTGGTAAGGCATCTAATTACCACTTTCAAAGAAAACATTCACCTCCAGCTGGCCTACTTGTGTAGGTTCTAATGCCTAAAAAGAGAATTAATTAACCTAGGCAGATCTCCAGTGCTTGCATGTATTCTTTCAAACCTATTTACAAACCTGCTTAAAAATGCTGGGGTTTTTTTTGCAAGCAGAGAGTGCGCTATAAATACAGCTGCAGATGGAATTCTTTGAAAATGGAAATGGAAATTTCTGAACAGGAATAACTTGACATTTGATTCTGGAACAATAGTAAAATGTCAACATCTGCCATGAAAATATAGAACTATAAAATAATGATTAAAGGTCCTTTCAGTTTTTTAAATACATAGTATATAGCACTGTTTTGGTTTGGTTGTTTTACAAAGCTCTGTGCAATATCACTTTGCTTCAGTAAACTTCCATCAAGTAAAGAGATTTAAGCCATTGAATATTTAAATAGGCATGGCGTAGACTTTTAATTTTATTGGAAAATAAGAATAGTCTCATTCTATCTGAACTGTGGTCATCCAGGCCTGGAGTCTAAGATAACTAGATATTTTTGTACCATGTACCAAAAACTTGACATCTTAATGATCTCCTATGTAGTGATCATTTTAAAGATCTAGTTATCACCAAAACATCCCAAATTTGGTTACAAATCACTGATAATTGTATTTAGATCTTTCTTAAACTTATTTACCATTTGAACCTATACCAGCTCTTGCATGACTAGCTATGTCCTTGAATTTGCTGCCTGTAGTGTAAAGTAGAACCTCCATTTATTTTTTATTTCTTTCTAAAATTTTTAAATCATGGTTTTAAAAACTTAACATTTACCATCTTAACTCTAAGTATACAGTGTATTAGTGTTAAGTATATTTGCATTGTTGTGCAACCAATCTCAAGAACTTTTTCTATCTTACACAATTGAAACTCTATGCCCATTAAACAACTCATTTCTTCCCTTCCCTTTGCCTCTGGTAACTACCATTCTACTTTCTGGCTTTTTAAAACTTAACTACTTCAGACACCTCATATAAGTGGGATCATATGGTATTTGTCTTTTGTGACTGACTTATTTCACTTAGTATAATGTTTTGAAGGTTGATCCATACTGTAGCATGTATCAATACTTCATTCATTTCTCTGATCAAATAATATTCCATTGTGTGAATAGACAACAATTTGCTTACTCATTTATCCATTGATGGACATTTGTGTTGCTTCCACTTTGGAGCGATTGTAAATAATGCTGCTATGAATATAAGTTTATTCTCTGCTTCTCATTATTTTGGTTACATAACCAGAAGTATACACAGAGGGACCCAAAAAACCTGGGATTTATTTATAAAAACTTGTGTATTTTTACATGTTTAAACTTCAGTCACCTTCAAAGTACTCTCTGATGCAACACACCCAACACACCTATCAAGACACTTTTTCCACTGCTTGAAACAGTTTTTGAACTTGTCCATTTTGATCCCTTTTAGTGCTTCTGCTGTTTTTGGTTTCACCTCTTCCACATCGATAAAATGTTTCCCTTTGAGGACTTTTTTCATCCCAGGAAACGAAAAAAAGTCTCTCCGGGAGAGATCAGGTGAATAGGGAGGGTGGGGCACAGGGGTCATGCTGTTTTTGTCAAAAATTACTGAAAACTGTGTGGTGTGGACAGGTGCACTCATAGAATAAGAACATGGGGTATTTGTCTTTCTGTGCCTGGCTTATTTTATTTAACATGATGTCTTCCAGTTCCATCCACGTTGCTGCAAATGGCAAGATTTTCATTCTTTCTTATGGCTGAATAGTGTTCTATTTTGTATATATACCACATTTTCTTTATCCATTTAGCCATTTATGGACACTTAGATTGATTCCATATCTTGACTATTATGTATAGTGCTCGAATAAATATGGAACTGCAGATATTTCTTCAATATACTAATTACCTTTCTTTTGAGTATACACCCTGGTTCTATTTTTAGGTTTTCAGGAACTTTCATACTGTTTTCTATAATGACTGTACTAACTTATATCCCCACCAACAGTGTACAAGCGTTCCCCTTTCACTGCATGTTATTTTCTTGTCTTTTTTATGAAAACCACTTTCGGCCGGGTGTGGTGGCCCAAGCCTGTAATCCCAGCACTCTGGGAGTCCAAGATGAGAGGATTGCCTGAGCCCACAGGTTCGAGACCAACCTGGGCAAATTGGTGAGACCTCATCCCTACAATAAACCAAAACATTAGCCGGGCATGCTAGCATGCGCCTGTAGTTCCGGCTACTTGGAAGGTTGAGACAGAAGGATCGCCTGAGCCCAGCGGGTCAGTGCTGTGGTGGTCGTTTGCATGCTACTGTACTCCAGCCTGGGTGATGGAGTGAGACTCCGACAAAAAAAAAAGCCACTTTCACTGGTATGAAATAATATCTTATTGTGGTTTTGACTTGCATTTCCCTGATAATTAGTGATACTGAGAATTTTTTATTTTGCTAGTTCAAATTTATTTTACAATTTCAAATTATAACAATCTCTTATGGTAAGAACAGCCAATGAGGACAGTAAAGCAGTTGAAGTGAATTCACAATTTGAACCAAAGCGTATGAATGGCTATCGTATATTAGCTTCCACATCTTTAGTCCTGTATTTTTTTTTATTGTTTAGCTGTTCTATATTGGAAAAGTTTTGATTCACACAGAATAATAACTACAAATGGCATACTTAAAACAAGCAATATACTATGTTTTTCTTTCATTCTAAGGTATGTGACACACGTGTTATCTGGTCAGTAATGTTCTACCAAACATGGCACTAAACCAAAGCCAGTCTCACAAGCATTAAGGCTGTGCTATTTCCTATTCATGCTATGCTAGACTAGTGGACCACCATCTTGGTAGGAGAGATTTTGACAAGAAGTAATTGCAGTCTTTTTTTTTTTTAACTAAACACAACCGCTCCAACAGAAAACTCAACATTGATTTAAACACATCTAACATGCTATTAATTTTTGTATATGGTGTGAAGTAAGGGTCAAACTTCATTCTTTTGCATTGTAAGAAAAGGATACCTTTTTTTTCTTTTTTTCTTTTTTTTTTTGAGTTGGAGTCTCACTCTGTCACCCCGACTGGAGTGCAGTGGCCGCTCCCAACCACCACAGCCTCGACCTGCTGGGTTCCAGCAATCCTTCCACCTCAACCTTCCAAGTAGCTAGAACTACAAGCGTGCACTACCATACCCGGCTAATTTTTTTTATTTATTGAAAGAGATGAGGTCTCGCCAAGTTGAGAATACCTTTTAGTTTACTTCTAGCACACAGTATGCATTCATTGATGCCCTGTATAATAGGAATGCCAATGCAGAAAGCATTTTTGCCTTCAAACCACTAGAAACTAAAAAGCACCCAAGATGTAATACTCCAGTCCCTAAGGGGACAAAGAAGTTTCAAAGATTAGTTCCCCTAGTTTAGTCTGACTATTCATCTATAAAAGATACATTTTTTTCTGAAAATACGAATAGTTTTATATACCTGTTGACCATTTGTATACCTTCTCTTGAGGAACGTTCATTCAGCTCTTTTTGTCCATTTTTAAATCAGATTATTTGGTTTTTGCTGTTGAGTTGTTTAAGATTCTTACATATTCTGGTTATTTATCCTTTGTTGGATGGATAGTTTGCAAATATTTTTTCCCATTCTGTGAGTTGTCTCTTCACTTTGTTGACTATTTCCTTTGCTGTGCAGAAGCTTTTTAGCTTAATACAATACCGTTTGTCTATTTTTGCTTTTATTGCCTGTGTTTTTGAAGCCTTGCCAAAAAAAAAAAAAAAACTTTGCCCATACCAATGTCCTGAAGCATTTCTCCAATGTTTTATTTTAGTCGTTTCATAATTTCAGTTCTTACTTATGTTTAAGTATTTTATTCATTTTGATTTGATTTTTTTTTTTTAGTACGGTAAGGGATAGGTATCTGGTTTCATTCTTCTGCATATAGTTATCCATCTATGTTTAATTTTTCAAAGAACTGCAATACATTTTCTTCAGCAGCTGAATCATTTTACACTCCCACTGGTAAGATACAAGGATTCTATTTTCTCTACAACCTCATCAATACTTGTATTTTCTTTTTAAAAAAAATTAATAGTGATCTCAGTGAGTGTTAAGTGATATTTATTGAAGTTTCAATTTGTATTTCCCTAATGATTAATTATGCTGATTATCTTTTCATGTGCTTATTAGCCATTTGTGTGTGTGTACACACACACACACACACACACACACACACACACACACACACATATATTTTAGAAATATTTTTTGAAGACTTTTGCCCATTTTAAAATTTAGTTTGTTTAGTTGTTGTTGGCCTGCAGGGGTTCTTTATATATTCTGGATATTAATTGCTTATTAGGCCTGTGCTTTTCAAATATTTTCTCCCATTCCATGAGATGCCTTTTTATTCTATTGATGATGTCCTTTGGTATGCAAAAGCTTTCAATGTCAATGAGGTCCAATTCATCTGTTTTTGTTTTGTTGTCTGTGTTTTTGTGTCATATCCAATAAATCATTGCCAAATACAATGTCATGAGGATTTTCCCATATGTTTTCTTTTCAGAATGTTATAGTTTTAGGTCTTACATTTAGTACTTTGATTCATTTTGAGCTAATTTTTTTATGTGGTGTGAGGTAAGGGTTGAACATTCTTTTGCATATAGATATCCAATTTTCCCAATGCCATTTGTGGGAGAGACTGTCTTTTCCTCATTGAATGGTCTTGGAAACTTTTTTCAAAACTATTTGACAGTAAATGTGGAGGTTTATTTCTAGGCTCTTTATTCTATTCTATGGGTCTACATATCTGTCTTTATGCTAGTACCACACTGTTTTGGTTACTATAGCTTTGTAATACATTTCAAAATCAGGTGTGAGACTTCCAGCTTTGTTCTTCTTTTGCAAGATTGTTTTGGCTATTCAAAGTCCCTTGAGATTCCATATGAATTTTAGGATGAATTTTTATATTTCTGAAAAAATGCCATTGGAATTTTGATAAGGGTTGCATTAACTCTTTAGATGATTTTGGGTAGTGTTGGCATTTAAAAGTGCTGAGTCTTACAATCCATGAACTCAGGATGCCTTTTAATTTATTTGTTATAATTTTTAGACTCCACGGCCCAGACAGGAGTGCAGTGTCATGCTCACAGCCACCGCAGCCTCCACCTGCTGGGCTCCAGTGATCCTTCTGCCTCAGCCTTCCAAGTAGCTGGAACTACAGGTGTGCACTACCACAGCCGGCTAATTTTCAATTTATTGTAGAGATGAGGTCTGGCCAAGTTGCCCAGGTGGGTCTTGAACCCGCGGGCTCAGTCAATCCACTCACCTCAGCCTCCCGAAGCGCGGGATTACAGGCTGAGCCACTGAGCCTGCCTAAATTCACCCATTTAAAAAACATAAGTTAATATTTTATTTATTTTATTTTTATTTTTATTTTTTTGAGTTGAAGTCTCACTCTGTCGCCCAGACTGGAGTGCTGTGGCGGCTCCCGGCCACCGCAGCCTCGACCTGCTGGGCTCCGGCGATCCTTCCGCCTCAGCCTTCCAAGTAGCCGGAATTACAGGCATGCGCTACCACGCCCGGCTGATTTTTTGATTTATTGTAGAGATGAGGTCTCGCCACGTTGCTCAGGCGGGTCTTGAACCCGCGGGCTCAAGCAATCCACTCACCTCAGCATCCCAAAAGTGCAGGATTACAGGCTGAGCCACCAAGCCCGGCTAGAAGTTAATATTTTAAAATAAATGTGCAGGGCTGTGCTGCCATTACCACAATTTAATTTTCGAACACTTTAAACCCCCTAAAATAAAAATCCATACTCCATTAGTAGTCATTCCTCATTGCTTGTTCTTTCTATCCATAAGTAATCCCTGATCTACTTTATGTCGCTATAAATTTGCTTATTCTGTACATTTGATAGAAAATGAATCAGATAATATGTGATCTTTGGTGACTGGTTTCTTTCACTTCAAGTTCCATGTTTTCAAGTTTCATACATCTTGTAGCACGTATCAGACATTATTTATTTTTTATTGATACATAATAATTTCACATATTTCTGGAGTACATGTGACATTTTGGTACATGTATACAACATGTAATGATCAAATCAGGCTAACTGGGATATCCATCACTCCCAAATACTTGCCACTTTTTTTTGAAACATTCCAAATCTTCTCTCTTTTAGCTACTATGAAATATACAACAAACTACTATTAACTGTAGTCACCCTACTGTGTAATCAAACACTAGAAATTATTTCCTCTATCTGTATTTTTATACCCATTAACCAACTTCTCTTCCTCTCCCCCTCCCCCTACCATTACTAACCTCTGCTTGCCACCAATTTCTTTTTATTGCTGAATAATATTCCATTGTGTATACATATATACCATGTTTTATTTGTCTATATACCGAGTGATAAACATTTAGGTTGTTTACACTTTTTGTCTTTTATGAATAATGCTGCTATTAAAATTAGTGCATACATTTTTGTTTAAATATGTGTTTTCAATTTAAAAATTTTTAGTGTATTTTCAAGGTTGAGCAACCATTACCACTACCTAATTTCAGAACACTTTCATCATCCCCAAAAGAAACCCCATAGCCATTAGCAGTGATTCTCCATTCCCAGTGTCCCTTACCCCAGCCTCAGACAACCACTATTCTATTTTCTGTCTCTGTGGATTTGCCTATTCTGGACTTTTCATGTAAATGTAGTCATATAAAATGCTCAGCCTCACTAGTCATCAAAGAAATGCAAATTAAAACCACACTGAGATAACCATCTAACTCCAGTCAAGATGGCCATCATCAATAACTCAAAAACAACAGATACTGGAGAGGATGCAGGGGGAAAAGGGAACACTTCTACACTGTTCGTGGGAGTGTAAACTAGTACAACCTCTGTGGAAAATAGTTTAGCAATTCCTAAAAGATGTAAAAATCGACCTTCCATATGACTCTGCAGTCTCCCTACTGGGAATATACAGAGGAACTTGAACCATTCTATGAAAAAGATACCTGCACATGCATGTTTATTGAAGCATTGTTCACAATAGCAAAAACATGGAACCAACCAGGGTGCCCATTGAAAGAGGACTGCACACCTCATCAACAAGGGTACCTGCACAATGCATATTTGTATACCTAACCCTTAACTGTACTCCACAATTTTAAAATAAAAAATATGTATTGATAAAAAAAAGAGGACTGGATTTTTAAAATGTGGTACATATACATGATGGAGTATTAAACAGCCATAAAGAAGGACAAAATTATGAACTTCATAGCAACTTGGAAGGACTTAGAGTCTATAATACTGAGCGATCTATCAAAGAAACAAAGAACTGAGTATCACATGTTGTCACTCATAAGTGGACCCTGAACAATTATCATAATACTATAAAAAAAAGATTAGCAGTAGTGGTAAACTGCTGGAGGGAGGAAGGGCACACCTCATCAACAAGGGTACCTGCATATCGAACATTTGTATACCTAACCCTGAATCGTATCCCACATCTATAAAATTAAAAAAAAAAATTTTAATGTGGCTTTTGTGTTGGCTTCATTCACTTACCATAGTGTTTTCAAGGTTCATCCATGTTGTATTATGTATCAGTATTTTATTAATTTTTACATCTGAATAATATTCCATTGTGTGAATATACCACATTATATTTCTCTATTCATCAGCTGGTGGGCATTTGAGTTGTTTCCACTTTTTGACTTTTATGAATAATGCTGCTATGGGCATTCATGTGCAAGTCTTTGTGTGGATTTTTGTTTTCAATTATCATGAGTATTTTCAATATCTCTGCGTTATATGGTAACTTTACGTTTTACGTTTTGACTTGTTAAGAAACTGTCAAAAAAAATTTTTAAAGACGCTAAACCATTTCATACTCCAACCGGCAACGTATAATAGTTTCAACTTTTTTATATCTTTCCAGTGTTTCTTATTGTCTATCTTTTCTTATTATAACCATTCTAGTGGATGTGAAGTGGTATCTTATGGTTTTGATTTGTATTTCCCCACTGACTAATGATGTTGAGCATCTTTTCACGTGCTTAATGAGTATTTGTGTATTTTCTTTGGGAAAATGTCTAATTAAAATTCTTTGCCCATTTAAAAATTGGATAATTTGTCTTTTTATTGCGGAGTTATAATAGTTTGTTATATATTTTGGAAACTAGACCTTTATCAGATATAATGATTTGCAAATATCTTCCCATTCTGTGGGTTGTCTTTTCACTTTCATGATACCATTTGCAGCAAAAAAAAAATTGAAGTAGTCTAGTTTACCTCATTTTTCTCTTAAGTCTAATTCTTTCAAAAATGAGCATTAGGAACACAAGTAATGTGGCAGATGAGGGACACAATTTATTTTTACTTTAAGTGAATCAATATATGTGAAGTAGCAACTCAGCAGATAGATCCCAAGGGAAAGGAAGAAGCTGTGAACAGTGGGGCTCAGGTTAGGGGAACTAAATTAGCTGTTAGACTTTCTCCTAAAGATGATAGCTAACAACTTAAATCACAGGTTAAGATAGTACAGGTCTTGATCTATACCAGCATCAACATCTAAGAGGGTCAGTCTAGAAGGTGAAGTACAGCAGCAAGAATCTCCCAACTGGAATGAATGGACCTGTGAATAAAGCAAGAGTCAGTAGTGTGGTTTGGAGTGGTCCAGCCAGTTTAGAGTAAAATCCCAATGGATTTTGGAGAAAGGGAAGAGTTGATGAGGAAAGAAGGAGGGTAAATCCAAGGCAGAATCTCAGGCATGCATACTAGCAAAAATAGTACAGAAAAGAGGAAAACATGAGGAACTGAGGGAACGAATGTACTACATTGCCCTTCTTTCACCCTAATAGACTAAGATCCAGTAATGGCTTTTGTAAAATCAGAATGTGGTTACCTGGGTAACTGCGATTCTGTGTAAGAAGCTCCTGTTCTGTCTCCTCTCTATATTTTTCATGCTTCTTCTTCCATTTTCTTTCAAAGGAGTCAATTTTTAACATGCAATGAAAATTCTCAAATATATGGACACTGATGATTTTTAAGCAATTGCTGCTCTGTTTAAAGAGGTTTTTCCATTTTTAAAACATGGTATTTTTAAAACACATCTTAAAGGCACAAATTGTTTAGAAGGGAATTACACAGTTTTCTCTCTTAAGAAGAGGAATGGCCATTTGTAAACAATAATTAAGCATGTTCTAAAAAACACCATTTACTGTTCCATTTGAATTTCATTTGTAGGGAAAAGGATGATTTTCAGAGATATAGTATTTTGGTCTCCTGCTGGAAATACAAGAAAATGAGTTGCATTCATATCTCAGTCCCTAACTTGATAAGTGGAATGCTAGACAATTAGAACATCTGTTTATATTTGTTTATAAACAAATAGCAACCAATTTTATAGAGCTGCTATTTTATACGATCTAATTCACATATGAAAACTCACCATTTTAAAGTTCAATGATTTTTTATGCATTTACAAGATTGCACAACCATCACTACTGCCTAATTCCAAAACACTTCATCACTCCAAAAGAAAACACTATGTCTATTAGCAGTCACTCCCCATTCCTCCCTCCTACCAGCCACTGGAAGCCGCTAATCTATAGTTTTACTTATTCTGGACATTACATATAAAAGGAATCATCAATACATGACCTTTCTGATTGACTTTCTTCATGAATCATAATGGTCTTTAAGGTTCGCCAATGTTGTAGCAGATATCAGTACTTAACTTATTTTTATTGTCAAATAATATTCCCTTGTGTGGATATATCACATTCTGTTTATTCGTCAGCCCATGGACATTTGAGTTGTTTTTACTTTTTTGGATATTATGAATAATGCAGCTATGAACATGTGTGTACAAGTTTTTTTGTGGACGTTAGTTTTTATTTTTCTTGGATATATACCTAGGAGTAGAGTTTATAAATCATGTGATAACTACATTTATAAATTTCAGAAATTTCCAGACTGCATTCTTCAGAAGCTGCACAGTTTTACATTACAGCCAGCATGTATAATAATTCTCATTGTGCCAATATTTATTATAATCTGTCTATCTATCTATCTATCTATCTATCTATCTATCTATCTATCTATCTACACACACTATATATCTTAACCAATATAGCCATCCTAGTGGGTATGAAGTGGTATATAATTGTGGTTTTGATTTGCATTTCTCTAATGATTAATGATGTCCAGCATCTTTTCTTGTGCTTATTAGCCATTAGTGCATTTTTTTATGGGGAAATGAATATTCAAATCCTTTACCCAGTTTCTACTTGGGTTATATTTTTATTTGTTAAGTTGTAAAGCTCTTTATATAATTTCTACACAAGACTCTTATCATATAGGTGATTTGCAAATATTTTTTCCCATTCTGGGGATTATCTGGTTACTTTCTTGATGGTGCCCTTTGAAGTACAAAGGTTTTAATTTTGATGAAATCCAATTTATCTATTTCATTGTTTTGTGACATGTCTAAGAAGTGCCTAGATTTCCTAATCTAGATCATGAAGATTTATATCTATCTTTCCTTCTAAGAGTTTTATGTTTTAAGCTCTTATATTTAGCTCTTTGATCCATTTTGAGTAAATTTTTGTATATGATGTGAGATAGGGGCATCTAACTTCATTCTTCTGTGTGTGGATATCCAGTATCCCAGCACCTATTGTTGAAAAGACTATTTTTTCCCCATTGAATGACCTTGGCACTATTGTTGAAAATTATTAATTTTCTTGCTATATTCTCTTTTCTTTTTAATTTAATTTAATTTTAGATTCATGGGGTACAAGTGCATGTTTGTTACATGGATATATTGCATACTGGTGGTGATTGGGCTTCAGGTGACCCACTCTCCAGATAATGAACATTGCACCCAATAGGTAACTTTTGAGCCCTAACCCTTTCCCTGCCTTCCCCTTTACATGTCCCCAATGTCTATTAATTCCATCTTTGTGACCATTTAGTTCCCACATATAAATGAGAACTTGCAGTGTTTGGTTTTCTGTTTGAGTTAGTTCACTTAAGATGATGTTCTCCAGTTTCAATCATGTTGCTGCAAAAGGCATGATTTTGTTTCTTTTTATGGCCACATAATATTCCATGAATTATATAGACCACATTTTGTTTATCCAGTCAATCACCGATGGACATTTAGGTTGGTTCCATAATTTGCTATTGTGAACAGTGCTGCAATGACTATATGAGTACAGATTTTTTTTAATATAATGATTTCTTTTCCTTAATAAATTGGCCATAAATGTATGGTTTACTTACAGACTCTCTTTGTTTCACTGATCTATATGTCTATCTTTAGGCAAATACCACATTATCTTGATTAACATGGTTTAGTAGCAAATTTTGAAGTCAAGAGTGTAGTCTTTATTTTTCATCATTTGTGACTGGCGAAATCTCTGCCTGATGAGCTTAGTGGTCAACTATTGATTGAGCAAAGCTTTTCTTAAACTCTTGGTACCAATAACTCTCCAGTCTTTGCTGAGGAGCTCTCTGTGTATGTTCAGGGAAGCACTCAACACTCAGTCAGGTCATTGGTAACTTGGACTTAGCTTTTATTTCTTATTTATGCAGAGCCCCAAGGTCAGTCAGAGGTGAGGGGCTAGGGCATCTAGGGCATTTTTAGGTATCTCTAAGCATTTATTAATTCATAGCCCTGGCTATGCACAAAGCCTTATGCAATCACATGGCTTTCTAGATTCCCATGAATATGTTGGAGCTTTTCAAAGCCTGCAGACATCTCAATCTCCATATTTTCCTTTTAAGTTTGTTGGTTAGCTTCTTGTATGCCCAATTGTTACTGCTGCCTCAGGCACTTGCAATGATAAACAATATCTATGGATTGTTTTCAACAAATACCTCTGGATAAAAGGCTGTTCATAATAGACAAGTTCCCATGCAAATAAAGGCAAATAAAGGGCAAATAAAGACAACTTTGTAAGTAGAGTTTTCCGAGGAATTGTCAGACTGGTCAAATAATGACAATTCTCTGAGATTTGGTTCTTAAGATAATTCCAGCTCTATTCTAATCTTGCTATCGGCTCATAAGCTTATGGTTTTCCCTGCAATCTTGGGCTATTGATTTGCAAGGCTACCAAAGAGCTAGATAGGGGAAGTTATGATGACACAAAGCTCATTTATCTTACTAAAATTATGTCATTTTTTCTTAAAGAAATGCTCTCTAGATTTTTGCAAGCTTTTGGTTAATTTTCATGGTTCTGAAAAAAGTTGTTTTTCACATTTTTGGGGGGCTAGTGTTCTTATTGCTTTTATGTAGGAGTGGTTTTTGGAGTTCCTTTAGTCTACCATTCTTAAAGTCATCGAGGTTTGAGATTTTAATGTCTACTACTATCTCCTCCTTTGCACCAAACATTGTTAGACCAACTTGTGCTATTTTCTAGGAATTGAATAGATAATATCACAAATTATCTCATGCATTATAACATAGCATAAAACTGTTTGTATTTTCAGAAGATTGGGTTATTTGAGCCAGGATTCCTGTCTTTTGTGTTTGAATGTATCTCTTATTTATGAAGCAGAGTATTAAAATTGAGAATTTTAGTCTCAAAATTGCTGCTGGAAAATATACATGAAAATAGCTATCATTCTAAATGAAAATATAGATTATCCAATAAAGAAAATGCTTCATACATCATTAAACAGGTTCTATAACTTCTAGCCCACTACCAGCCTCCAGTCTATAAAAGGAAAGATAAGAATGATCAGGAAGGATAACTGAGAAGTAAAGAATACTTTCAAGATCATCATAATACTGAGCATTTGTCTCCCCATCCCCCCAATCTTCAAACCAAATTAGAGAAGCTTCAAGAGAACTACTCTGAGCTTGATATGTGCCCCTTGAAGTTGAGCAAGCCCAAGGGGTAGTGACTGAAGTGTGCCTAAAAAAATAAATGTAAAGACTGGTTGGAGTTGCTCCTGACAGCAAAGCAGAGAGAGGGCTGCAGTGGGAGCATTCTGCACTTCAAGAATTTAGTGAAACAAAAGTACAAAGTATTTACCATGGGCTAGAAGGAGTCCTAAAGAAGGTATCCAAGCTTGAAGCTTCTTGAAAGAGCCCAACAGAAAGGTATGCATGTAGCAAAGTGATCCTTACCTTTAAAATTTGGGTGTAGTGTATAGCCAGAGTTGAGAGTGGAATTGAAAGAACAGTAAGCAAAGAACTATGGTATCATCAGCAAAAACAGACAATGAGAGAGAAAACTGGTACGAAAGAAAGAAATTTTGAGTTTGAGTTTAGACATCATTTTGTGATTTTATTTTTCAATGATTATTTCACATGGGTTAAAGGGGTCTCCACTGCCTTCTTTGCATATATTTAATATTTTCAAGAAATTAGCACTATTTTCATTGAACCTGGGATGCTTTACTAAAACAGAATCAGAAAACCCAAGTTTTAGTCCTAGGTCCATCACTAAGTTGTGTAAGACTTTAACTGATAGGAACTATCCTACCATCTAACATGGTTTGTGATGGTGATAAAAAAGGGTATAGGATAATTTATGTGAAAGTTATTTGAAAAGAACCAAATGCAACATTTATTCCAAATCTATGTCTCATAGTGCGTACATCCTAGTGGTTTGACAGGACTAGGGTAAAAGGCAACGAAGCTCCAGTTTGGATTCCAAGATGAGAACCTAGCAGTCCCTGATAAACTGTAATCAAACAAAAATTGTTAGCTATGCGACAAAGTGTTCACTGAGGTTGGAACTGCACAGTTTTTGCTCTAAAACGTTAAGGAAGGGAAGGACCCAGGGGATAGCAATGCTGCATTTTATAACTTCACATAAACGACAAAACTGTAAGAAGCAAAAGTTCCTAATTTTTCACTACAAAAAGTTTCTAATTTCTCACTTCAAAGTATGAACTGAAACTCAAGGGTTCATTGAAAGAAACTCATCCCTGGCCAAAGGAAGCAGCTCACCCCACCCTCAGTCTAATGAAACTGTTCCTCCTTTCCTAAGTGTATTGCCTTTCTAGAGGAAGACAATTCTCTTTATGCCCACCCCTCATTCACAGTAGAGCTGTAACTAGAATTAAACTTCAGCATGTCTCAGGGGATTGGGCAAATACAAAGTCAGTGCCAAAGATACCAAAAGAATTGCAGGAATTTTTTACTTTATATGTACCAGAAACCTGAGTATTGAGGATGCTCTAGCAAGGCTGATGGAGCTCATCCTTATGTTTGCTAGCTGGAATACCAAGTTGTACTTCTATTTGTTTACTGATCTTGTTAACTCAAATCTAGACTAGATGCTCAGACCCTAGAAATTCCCTAGCATGATGCAGAGAAAGGAATTCAAGGAATTTGAGAAAGAAGTATGCTAGTGTAAATATGTCACTTGTGATTCACAGCACCATTCCTTAATTCTGTCCCCTGAAAGGTTAAGTGATGAGACAAATTGGTGAGTGAAGTCCAAATACCTTCTTATTTCTTTTTCTTTTTGAAAATAATATAACACTTTTAGAAGAGTTAAAAGAAGAACAGCAAAAAAAACCCTAATATACCCTTTACCCAAATTCATCTATTGTTAACATTCTTACCTTATTTTCTTTATCATTTGTACACACACTCTTTTATGTATGTGTATACGTACATATAAGTTTTTTCTGAACCTTTTGAGAGTAAGTTGCATACCCTTAAATCCTTCATTGTGTATTTTCTAAGAATAAAAATGTTCTCTTGCACAACCAAAGTACAGTTATTCCCTCCATTAAATTTAATGTTAATACAAAGCTTTGATCTAATCTAACTTCCATATTTCACTTTTGTCACTTGACCAATAATGTCCTCTATAGCACTTTTTTATCCTTTAGCACAGGATTCAGTCTAGGACCAGGTATTGCATTTAGGTACCATGTCTTTTTAGCCTCCTTTAATCTGGAACATTTACACAGTTTTTCTTTTATAACATTGAGATTTTTGAAGAATACAGTCTTATTTCTTTTTGTTCCTCATTTGGAATGCTCTTAATCTGGAGTTTTTCTGATATTTTCTCATTTTGAGATTCATATTATGTACTCATGGCTAGAAAACGACATAATTAATGCTGTGTCTTTCTTAGGGAATAATATTGGAAGTCACGGGGTGTCTATTTGCCCCTCTCACCGTGGATTATATTAATTTTGATCACCTAATAAGGTTTTTTTCTGATTTTTTCCACTTTATAGTTACTTTTTTTTCTCTGGCAACTAATAAGCAGTCTGTGAGAGACACTTTAAAAACAATGTAAACATTTTGCTTCTCCTCAAAATTTCCCCTTTGTTTCAGCATCAGTTAGTATGTCCTGCCTAAATTTATTTTTACTATAATGCCTGGAAAATGAATGGTCATCATTCACCAAACCAGGTGACATGTTGTAATTGCAATGGGCTTGCTGATCACAATGGGAATACTAAGGAGTCTCAGATACCAAAGACTAGCTGGGAACACTGAACCAGCATAGACAGGCAGGTGGGGTGAGCACTAGAATAGGGAGCAGGACCTATAGGATAGTTAGGAATTGTGTTTTACAGTGATCTTTGGCATTATATAATTGAGTAGAGATCCTAGGACTAAAATAGCCAGGAAGCCTGCTGAAGTTCTTCTACAACTGACAAAACTCCTGGTTTGGTGAATGATGACCTGACTTAATCTACCATAATAATAGAAAGTGATGGCCTTCCCATGATCTTTCACCACCAGACCTGAGTAAATGAAGAGGAGGCTGGGTTCCCTTTAGGAAGAACATGACAAGTATGGATGCATTTTTCTCTTTGCTTTTCTTCAGTGAACTGGCCGACATTTTCTCCAGGGAAACAGAACTAACCCCAGAGTTTAGAAATTGGTAAAACCTAGTTCTGAGTTAACACTAATTTCTGGACTGCCAGAATGCTATGACTACCAGTCATAGACTTTTGGGACAAGGATTGACAAGATATCACTAGGCCCAATGAAACTGCCAAACCCAATCTGGTGAAAATATCTTCAGTTACTGAGGGTATAAATGAAATGCATATACTCAGCAAATGACAGAATTCACTCGTGAGTCCCTTAAGCCTCAAAGATGGTGCTTTAAAGGATGATTTGGGGGAAAGGGGAGCCAAGTAGAATCTTTGGGAACTCTACATCCCTAACAAAAAGGCAATACTGCCTCCCTGTTAGAAATGCAGAGGTAAATGTCATCAACAAGGACTTGAAAGATATAGTAGTGATGGCTTAATTCATATGTGGCTAGTTTAAAAGGCAAGAAGGCTTGAAAGTAACTTTAGATTGCCATTTATTGTTTTCAAATCTGAATGTGGTTACTGTGCCAGCCATGATCTTACACGCACTTGGCAAGTAGTGATTAATCTAATGAAAGCATGTTCTCTATACAGTATATCAGTCAAGGGACTAAGATAAGGTAAGTGAAACAAAATGTAAAGGGGTGTCACAAAATGTAATAACCAAGATAAATAATATTTTAATTTTAAAATTACTGCAGAAAATGTATGATATGCAAGATAACAAAATTTCAAATAGAAACAGGACCAGCAACAAGCAGAGAAAACCAGAAGCAGAACACTTCCATTGTCTTGCCACAGTATATGTCAACTCCCCAGCCATGTGCCACTAATTTGCAGGGAATTTTCATCACCTTACCATCCCATACATCATTATGCTACTCTAACATTGATAATAGTGTGTTGACCTAACCTGAAGAGCAAAAATTAGCAAGTACTCCAGATGCTAGAAAATGGGTGATGATTCTCTAGAACATAAAGGGGTCTACTGAAACCTCAGTAAACTTTCAGTAGGGTGATGAGGGGGAAGTGGCAGAAGAGAGGAATATTTAGTGATCTACAACATACTAGATATCCCTTCAAAAGTGAATGAAAAGTTGTATCTTGGACTCCCTTCCATATGGTGGACGTTTGACCAGTTGCTTCTTTCTATTTACTGGGTGTCCTAAAAAATTGTCCATCTTTGAGAAGGCCCAGAGCAAGAGATGGTGCTCCAGTTGGTTCAAGTTGCAGTGGGCATGATTCTTCCACCTGGCCCTTGCCATAAAATAAATCCAACGGTACCCAAAGCATTTTGGCAGATTGGAATGTTGTGACAACAGTGAAAAGTTCACATAGAAGACTCATGGCCAGAAGTCCCCAGAATTCCTTCCTTCCTTCCTTCCTTCCTTCCTTCCTTCCTTCCTTCCTTCCTTCCTTCCTTCCTTCCTTCCTTCCTTCCTTCGTCAGGATCTAGCTTTGTTGCCCAGACTGCAGTACAGTGTCCTGATCATGGCTCACCACAGCCTCAACCTCCTGGGCTCAGGCAATTCTTCCACTTCAGCCTGAAGAGTAGCTGGGACTACAGGTGTGCACCACCATGCCCAGTTAATCTTTTGACTTTTTTTGTAGCGATAAGGCCTTGCTATGTTGTCCAGGCTGGTTTCAAACTCTTGTGCCCAAGTGATCCTCCTGCCTCAGCCTCCCAAAGTGCTGGGATTACAGTCATAAGCCACCACACCCGGCCAAGATTGAATTTCTAACATAGAACTTTAAGTGACCATGTAATCCGAGCCATTTATCTTAAATTGGGTTCTGAGAGCTACCTAACTATAAACTTAGGTGTGCCCTGAAGCATTCCATCTTCCACAGAAGCTGTACAATTGGAATGTGGCCTGAGCAGATCTTGAAGGTAAAAGTCACACCATACCTTCTCCTGTCACATAACCATTCTTCCAATGATTCACACCTAAAACCTCATGGAGAGCTCAAGGTTTTTGTTTTTTTGTTTGTTAAACAGCTGGCTCTGCATAATACACCTGCAATAGTCAAAAGTGAACTGTTCTAGCACTATAGTTCTGAGGGGTGTCTCTGAAGGAGATTGGAGAAGTAAAATCCCCTTAGTGGACTATTCAAAGAGTACAACTTCTAGCCCACTTTGCCTGATAGGCCTTTAGGCCAGGATCTATACCAGGGATCAGCAAACTTTATCTCTAAAAGGTCAGCTAGTAGTGTCTGCTTTGCCTGAAGATAGAACAACATAATATTATATAATACTGATTTCCATAATAATCTTGTGCACTTAAAATATTACTCAGAGAAGGGGTCCATAGGATTTGTCATACTAACAAAACCTTTGTATGATGAAAATATTAAAAATTCCTCAAAATGGGCCTAGAGAGTGAGAATTTAATAATAAGTAAAACGCTTCCCAAAAGGTCCTAGTCTTCACTGCAGAGGGATAGTACCAGCAGGGCCAGGAAGGGCAAATCCAGAAATAGTTTCTGTTATAGTGAGGGCAAATTGCTACCCCATCCATAATGAAAGGAGTCTCAACCAATCAACCTGCCACTAGACTATGGTTTGTCAACTAAAAGTATGGTAACTTATGAGGGACTCAGAGTTCATTGATGCTGCTGATAAATGGTTGAAGTCCATGAGATTCACTGATCTTATCAAGTACGTCATCACAGAAGCAGCAGGCCTCATAGACTATTGGCAAGGCATACTGAAGACTCAGCAAGAAACTAGCACCTTTCAAGGTTAAGATGCTGTGCTATAGGATGTGGAATCACTCTGAACCAGCAAGCAGTGCATACATCTATAATGCTATTTCTCTCATTGTCAGGTTACATGGGTCTGGGAACCAAAAGGTAGAAAATGTTCTTGGCACTTCTCAATATTAAACCTAATGATCCACTGACAAAATTTTTCTTTCCCATATTTGAAACTTGAAATATTAGAACTTAAAACTTAGAAATTGAACACTAGCAGTAATGACAACTTCATCAGTGTCAAAGGTCTTCGCAGCAGATGACCAGATAAGGCCACTTGATAGTTGTGTGACTGAGACACAGTCCTGGGAATTCTAAGAAATAACAGGTTGGTGGGTACATTGTAGGGGGAACTGGAGATTCCTCAAGACTGGATGGAAACAAGTTCAGAGAGATGATGTGTGTGATTTGTTCTAACCACATTGTGTTTACTTAGACATGACACTGGTAATTTTGTCCATGAAATCTGTGAATGTTACAGTCATCTTTTTTTTTTTTTTGAGTTGGAGTCTCACTCTGTCACCCAGACTGGAGCGCAGTGGCCACTCCCGGCCACCGAAGCCTCGACCTGCTGGGCTCTGGTGATCCTTCCGCCTCAGCCTTCCAAGTAGCTGGAACTACAGGCGCGCGCTACCACGCCCAGATAATTTTTTGATTTATTGTAGAGATGAGGTCTCGCCAAGTTGCCCAGGTGGGGCTCGAACCCGTGGGCTCAGGCAATCCACTCACCTCAGCCTCCCAAATCACGGGATTACAGGCTGAGCCACTGAGCCCGGCTATTACAGTCATCTAACTAGAAGACTTATGTTTTATAATTTATATAGCTGTTTTCATCTACTTTTGACACTTTTACTTCTTTTAGCTGCTAACATTTTTCATCTCTGTGGGAAGTTGGGTATGTACTCCCCTGCACATGTTGTACCCACTGTTACCTCGAAGAGCATGTCTCTTATGTTACACCAGGCTGGTGTGGTCTGAGGGAGCATAAATTATGATACAATTTTGTACTTACTTGGTCACATGTACTTACTTGGTCACATGGACTCTTGTAGTGTCCACTCTAACAAGATTCTAAGAACCTTGAGGACAGAAACTAGCTCTTATATTAGGTTAGTGCAAAAGTAATTGAGGTTTTTGCATTGTTGAAACTTGTCATTTGATATTGGAATGCATTCTTAAATAAATGTGGTTGTTATACATCATTTTAATGCACATTTCTTGTTTTATTTTTTTTGCTAATGACTTATTGCTTGCTGTTTATTTTATATTTATTTTAGACTATGGAAATGATGTTAGACAAAAGAAAAATTTGAGCCATTTTCTTATTTGCGTCTGAAATGGGTCGTAAAACAGCAGAGACAACTCACAACATCAACAACGCATCTGGCCCAGGAAATGCTTATGAACATACAGTGCAGTGGTGGTTCAAGAGGTTTTGCAAAGGAAATAAAAGCCTTGAAGATGAGAGGTGTAGTGGTCCGGTGTAGTGGTTGACAACGACAAATTAAGAGCAGTCAACGAAGTTAACCCTCTTATAATCACACAAGAAGTTGCCGAAGAGCTCAACGTCAACCGTTCCACATTCGGCATTTGAAGCAAATTGAAAAGGTGAAAAAGCTCGATAAGTGAGAGCCTCATGAGCTGAATGAAAATCAAAAATATTGTTATTTTGAGGTGTCGTCTTCTCTTATTCTATACAACAACAATGAACCATTTCTCAGTCGGATTGTTATGTACAATGAAAAGTGGATCTTATATGACAACCAGTGATGACCAGCTCAGTGGTTGAACAGAGAAGAAGCTTCAAAGCACTGCCCAAAGCCAAACTTGCACCAAAAAAAGGTCATGGTCATTGTTTGGTGGTCTGCTGCCAGTGTGATTCACTACAGCTTTCTGAATCCCAGCTAAATCATTACATCTGAGAAGTATGCTCAGTAAATCGATGAGATGCACTGAAAACTGCAATGCCTGTAGCTGGCATTGGTCAACAGAAAGGGTCCAATTATTCTCCATGACAACGCCCCACCACACGTTGCACAACCAACGCTTCAAAAGTTGAACGAATTGAACTACGAAGTTTTACCTCATCTGCCATATTCACCTGACCTCTCACCAACAGACTATCACTTCTTCAAGCATCTTGACAAATTTTCACAGGGAAAACGAGTTCACAACCAGCAGGATGTAGAAAGTTCTTTCCAAGAGTTCATCAAATCCCGAAGCACAAATTTTTATGCTATAGGAACATACAAACTTATTTGTCATTGGCAAAAAGGTGTTGATTGTAACAGTTCCTATTTCGATTAATAAAGATGTGTTTGAGCCTATTATAATGATTTAAAATTCACGGTCCAAGACCGCAATTACTTTTGCACCAATTTACTACCACTGCTAGTCAAAATGTGGTCTGTGAACTGTTTGTTACGAGTTCATGCCTAGGTAAGTACAGAATTTCTTTTTTTGAGGGGGGGGTTGGAGTCTCACTCTTGTCGCCCAGGCTGGAGTGCAGTGGCATGCTCACGGCCACCGCAGCCTCGACCTGCTGGGCTCCGGCGATCCTTCTGCCTCAGCCTTCCAAGTAGCTGGAACTACAGGCACGCGCTACCACGCCCAGCTTATTTTTTAATTTATTGTAGAGACAAGATCTCACCAAGTTGCCCAGGCTGGTCTGAAACCCCCAGGCTCAGGCAATCCTCTTGAGAGCCTCAAAATGCTGGGATTACAGGCTGAGTCACCACGCCCAACTTAGTACAGAAATTAAGATTAAACATATATAGAAATTTTATGGGATAATCTAAAAAAATTTGGGGATCTATATTTTATACGCCTCAGTGGTGTTTAAAATTTTTGTTCCAGTAGTTCATTTTTATTGTAAATATTGGTCCACTATAGATTGGAAATTTTTTGAAAAGTCCTTCACCACATATTTTGAGAAACACTTCTTTTTGTAATGCTTTTTCTTTAGATGTGAAAAGCTTTTATTTTACGTTTCAGTTTGCAGTCAATCTTTACGGTTTAACAAGAAAGACTGCAATACACATGACAATTTGGGCAAAATATTACCAATGAAATAAGAGGTAGGATAAAATAAACAAATAAATAAATAATTAGTGTATATTAGCAATAGTGTTACAAGCACAATTAAATATATTTTTAGCTCAATTTACTTCCAATGATGGGCAAATAATGACTTGCAATATCTTTTGGTTCTAACATTATTTTTTTATTTACAAGGAAGAAAAAGTAATGCCATGTTTCCATTTTGTCCACAAAATATGTTTGTTTTTATCAAACCTTAGTTTTGGTATATGCAAGCTTACTTTGAAAGACCCTTTATAAAGCACTTTTTCACTTATGACTGTTAAAGTATGCTTTTAAAACAATGGGCGTTATGCTTGTTTAACTTTGATTTTGCCTAGTATGGTGCGGATTCTTAAATGTATGACTGACATGCATTAAGATAGTCTTATTGCTGTAGTCTAAGCATGTGGTCTAGAAAGAAGGAAATTCTCAAAACTGAGTTGTCTTACCTGAAAAATGAATAAAAATTATGTCTACTAACTAGACTATTAATTCATTCAACATGTGTTGGACACCTGTGTGACAGGTACTCAAAGCTAGAGCATGGTATGGAAATGCAGTTTTACCTTTTTTTGCAACCAGGGATCTTCTTATTTTGGCCTTAATAACCAAGTAATATGCCCTTGAAAAAAGCATTTATTATTTCTGATTCCATAATTATTAAAGAATGAGCTACTCTAGTACACTGAGGATTAGCCCATTTCCATATTAAAATAACTATAAGGTGAAAAAAGTAGGAGATAAGACTATATGTGTGCTACATTTACAAAAGAGTAAAACATGCAGATGAAAATAGCCTAGAAGGCAATAAAAATGGTAATAGCTGTGTTGGGGTATGGTATTATGAGTGGTTTGCATTTTTTCTGTTTTTTGAACCTTTTATAATATATTACTTTCATAATTTTAAAAAATAGGGGCAGTGGACAGGAACGGACCTTTCACAAAAGGAATTCAACTAGTAAGCAAACATTCGTGCTCATTAGTAAAGAAGTATGTATTAAAATAACACTATAATGCAATTTTCACCTAATTAGCATAAATTTATTCTTTAAAATATTACCATTAAGTATATTATATTTTGCGAATATAGACACTCTTAGACATTTTAGGCAGAAGTATAAATTGGTTTGACCATTGTTATGAGTTGAATTGTGTCCTTCCCAAAATTCATATTGTTGAAGTTTTCAGCCTTAGTACCTCTGAATATGAGCTTATATGAAAATAGAGTCATTGCATATGTAATTTTTAAAATTAGGATGAAGTCAAACTGCAGTCCTGTGGGCCCCTAATCCTATATGGCTGGTGTTTTTATAAAAAGGATGTATTTGGAGACACTCACACATACTAAGGGAACGCTATGTGAAGATGAAGGCAGATATGGAAGTGATGCTTCTATGAGACAAGGAATGCCAAAGAGCACCTGCAAACCACCAGAAATTAGGAGAGAAGCATGTGACAGATGCTTCCTCACCCAGACCTCAGATAGAACCAACCTTGCCAATACTCTGATTTCTGACTTCCAGCCTCCAGAACTGAGAAAATAAATTTCTGTTGTTTAAGCCACTCAGTTTGTAGTGCTTTGTTAAAACAGTCCTAGCAGACCAATAGAATTCTTACATATTGAAAATAGTAAAGAGAAACCATATATAATACACATATATATGAAAAACTATATAAAATAATATGGTAAAACTTTTTTTCTAACTCTTTTGCCATTTTATTTAATTCTGTTATTTCTATTATTTTTGTAATAAAACATCAATAAAATATAAAAATAAGGATAGTTAGTTTTTTACCCCTTTGTCTATTAATGGACCAGTAATTGAGAAATATGTTGCTTTAATTTCTCAGGACACTTCAGCCCTGCAATTTTTGATTCTGTAAAACAGGCAAGACAATAGAGCTTCCCTGTTGGTGTGTTAATATTTTTTGTAGGTTAAAAAGCCTCCCAAGGATACATGGATGAAAATTCAATCAGAATCTTATTGGTAAAAGAGACTCAAGTCATATATACAACTGTAGGAATTGCAGGACTCACTGAATTCCCTGTATTATCCCTGTCAGATGCTCATCTGCCCAAGTACTTAAATGATAGAGAGGTCACTGTTTTCCTAATTAGGCCAAGTAATTGTTGCATACTAATTGTAGTTAAAATTATTTAGTATATTGAGCTAAATTCTGCTTCTCCTTGTTGTATCCAGGGTTCCCTTTAGAACAACACAAAATAAAATGTTTACCTAATTCATATGGCTCTCTTTAAGATGTATGAAATCTTCTCTCTTCAGGTCAAATGCTTAATTCCTGCAATTATCCATTCTATGATATTGTTTACAGAGACCTTTTATCATTATTATAAATATGTGGAGTACAAGACAGGACTAGTTACACAAGCAGGTATTGTGCAGGTGAAGTTTGGACCTTCAACTGGCCCCTCACTTCCCCTGGTTTAGGACCAGGTACCCTTTGTGATGTTATGTGCCCCCTCCCTCTCCTGGCAGTGACCATCGACTGCCGATCCCTCCCTTATGCTAATGTAATTAATGATCAGGTCCCACTTATGAACGAGAACATTTGGTACTGAGTTCTTTGTTTCTATGAAAGATCTAAGTATAATGGTCTCCAACTTTATCCAATTTGCTGCAAATTCCATGATATTGCTTCTCTTTATGGCCGCATAATACTCCACCATGTATATGTACCACATTTTCTTTATTCAGTTCACTTTTGATGGGCAGTGGAGTTGGTTCCATGTTTTTGCTATTGTGGATAGTACAGCTATAAACATGTGTGTGCAGATGTAAGTCACCAATAACAACCATTGGGGAAAGGAACCATAACTACCAAATGGTGCTGGGAAAATTGGCTGAACACATGCAAAACAATGAAACAGGACCCCTACCTATCACCATACACAAAAATCAACTCCAAATGGATCAAAGATCTAAACATAAGACCTCAAACTGTAAGAATCCTAGATGAAAACGTAGGAAACACTCTTATGCACATTGGAGTAGGCAATCAATTCTTGATCAAATCCCCCCAAACAAATGCCATATAAAATAAGATAGACAAGTGGAAACTCGTCAGACTGAAAAGCTTTTGCACAGCAAATGAAGCCATCACAAGAATAGGGAAACAATGCACAGAATGGGGAAAAAATATCTGCAAGTTATGTATTTGATGAAGGCCTAACATCCAAGATCTTCAAGGAACTCAAATGAACTGAAAGAAAAAAAAAATCATTCCTATCAAAAAGTGTCCAGAGACTTTTTATGCCTGTCTGGTCTCTAGTCTATTCATGTGCTTCAAAATATAGTACAAAAATTAAAGTCTTCCAGGTGTAAACTGAACAAAGCAGATTATTATGGGAAAATTATCACCTTTGGTTTAATACAAGGTTAAATACTAAAAATTATTGTTGCTACTAAATATTGCCCTCGAGCCTTTGCATATATTATCTTATTTTGATTTTCTCAATCATTATGTTCTATTATTAAGTCTTATTTTACAAATAAGAAAACTGAGGCATAGAGAACTAAGGTAACTTGCCTATGGTCACACAGGTCAAGCTGAAATGAGTTGACATCTAAAGTCCCTTCTCTTAACCAGCTAACAATATGCATTTGCTAAATAAAAGTTTAATCAATGTATATATTTATACATTTACTAATTTTTTAGCCTTGTCCTAATCCTAGCACTTATGAAATTAACAGTTAACTGAAATCCTCAGCTACTTTTCATATGAACATCCTTTAAGCCTCATTCTAAACAGCCTTAGCTCTCATCTCTTTCACCAAAATGCAAAAGTGTACATTTCTGTCGATTACATTTTACCTTGTTGTTTTGAGCTCATCATTAGAGCCTGTGAAAATATTTCTGAATCTTAACTGTCATGTCAGTGCTTTCCTATCTTTGTGGCATCCACAAATTTAATGAGCACACCTTCTCCAATCACTCTTCAGTTAAAAGGGAGAGAAAAAATGCTTTGTCCTAATTTTCTACGACATAATCTATTACTTTTATAGTTACACATTTTTATTAATAAAATAGAAGTGATCATAGGAAAATCTGGTCTTAATCTACAACTCAGTTTTAATTATTTCATGTTGATATCAGCTCTAATGGGGCTGAATCTAAGACATTCTGATGTAGTGTTAGGAAACTGGGAGAATGACAGCAATTAAGATGCCTGAATGAACGTAATAGAAAACTCAGTCCAAACTGGCTTAACAATGAAGTCAGTTTCTTAAATCATATGACAAGGAGAACTGAGATAAGGCAGTTTTGGTAATTCACTGGTTCAACAATGTTATCAAGGACTCAGGTTCTTTACATTTTTCTACTCTGGAGTTCTCAGTTTGTCTGCTACCCTCCGTATAGTTGTAGAATGGCTGCAACAGCTCCAGGAATCATAACTTCCAAAGTCCAGAAGAGAGGACAACCTTTTCTTTCCCAGAAAAAGACTTTCAAGAAAGCCTCCAACAGACTCTTCCTCGTGTCATTGACCTGAATTATATTATGTATCTGTGCTAAGCCAGTCATTAACAGGAGTAATGAATTTACCATGGCTGGCTTAGTCTGGTTAACAGTTGGGACTCAGGAGAAACCTAATTTCTCTTAAGACACACAATGCCTCATACCAGTACAAATTAGTGTTCTGTTATGGAAAAAGGGTTGGTGGTAAGCAATCATTGGTGTCCGTAAAACGTAACAGGGTATGTTCAGACATTACAAAATGTGGAATAAATAGATGAAATCCAGATATACTTGGACAATTACATATAGAAAAGTTAAATATTCCTTAACAGTGAAACAAAAACTATTAAAATAAAAATCAAGTAGAAAAACCAAAACAGAACAATACTGTGCTTGATGGACATTATCCTGGATGAAAAGTGTGGCTGATCTCAAAATGCTAGAAATAAACTGCCACATAAGAAAAGATTTGGCAGTAGTGGGAAACTGCCAGGGAAGGGGGAGCACACCTCATCAACAAGAGTACCTGCATAATGAACATTTGAATACCTAACCCTGAATTGTACCCCACATCTTTAAAATAAAAAAATCAATAATAACAGTAAATGAAATAATCTGCCACATATTTCATCCATTCAATAAGAATTGTATCAAAAAGGACATTTCTTTCAGAAAATCCAAGTTGAATTCAGTAAATGCAGGTTGAAGTATCATGATTTTGCATTCATTCCATAGAAAAATAAGCAATATACTTCAGGCTTCCTTGTGTTTACACAAGTACACGCCATAGTTTCTTTGATGTCTTCAGTATAAAGGCACACTAATATCAGTTTTTAATAAGAAATAAGAGTCATATAGTCATTTTGAGGAGTTGACAAAAAGATTATTTTTAAGTTTACTTCAAAGAAAAAGGATGAAATAATAATAAAAGATGAAAGACTGATTCATGTTCTCAGTGCTAGTTAATTCAGAAGACCCCACCATCCCATTTTTAACTGATGACTGCAATCTTTCTAAGATAATTGATCTAGGTTTCTGTTTTATTGCATTTGCTGTCACTCATTGCATTGTTTGCCAGATTAGAAGTGTTTGATATGAGTTTATGTACTAGGTATAATTTCAGTATGTCATACAGTCTTTGTTCATCTTTCACTGTTGTTGATGGCTTAAAATTGGCTCTCCAGGAAATCTTAATTCACTATTATCTAACTGCTGCATTAAAAAATAATGAGGGAAGGACTTCATCACTGTCATTTTCAACACAATTCCATAAACTCTACTACGCACTCTGAGCGACAGCAAAATTAGTTTGGTTGAAGTTTAAATTACTGAGTCCAGTTCATAAGGATTTTACAAAAATAATATTGTCGGTCCCATGAGTCAGTTTCATTTCCTGGAATTAGGAAAACAGGAAGTATTCCTAAAACAATTCTGTGAACATCAGTGGTATTCACAGGATCAAATGGATGAGTACAAAATTATAAAATCCAATAACATATAGAAAAGGTTTTTTTGTTTGATGATTTTGATGCCTTTTGTACTTGTGACAAAGTAGAACACACAATAAATAAGAGTTAGACTACTTGTTACAGAGCTAACAGAAGGGATGTTTAGCTATGCTCACTGGAGAGTACTTATTCCTCAACCGAAAATCAGAAGGACATTCTAAGAGTAAGTGCATGAAAAAAAGTTGGTTTCCAGCAATCTACAAGAGGGGATGACACGTAGAATTCAAGGAACAGAACAAAGGTATCTCAGGAAGTAGTAATTTACTTCAGAAGAAATTTCTAAGAAGCTGTGGTGAGAAATGCATTATTCAAAAGCCATTAACCCACAATTCCTCCGAGATTAAGGCTGCTGGGAGCCCCCCATCAAGTTGCCGAGCAGGGAACTTTTATATATAAATTCAAACAAACTTATCAAGACTGCTGCAGTTCAGGAAATGGGCAACAAAAGAAAAGGACAATAAATAAAGTGCTCTTCACAATGAAATTTGTAAAAAAAAAAATTAAGAAAAGTAACTATCAAAAGAATTTTGCACAACACCTTACCCCAGGAGGTTGAAATCAAAGTTTGACAAATTCTTTATCTTTTTACAAGTTGGAAAAGAAGGTATAGCTCATAAACAACACAAGAGAGCAACATCATTCACTCACTCAATAAACATCCATTTAGCACCTACTCTAATACTGTGTGTAAAGCCAAGGATACAAAATCAAGTAAGATACAGTCTTCATCACTGAAAGGTGTGTTGGAAAGAGGCAAATGAATTCATGATTCCAGTCTAGAGTAGGAAGTCCTAAGATAGAGGTCTGCACAGGGTTTGCCCCCTCTTTGTTCTATACTGTCCTGGCTTCCTTTCTCATCTACCCCCTAAAATGTGTAGGTGGGAATAGAAAATGGTGGAAAAAAGAAAGGCAGAGGTTTGTGAAGTGAGCAGAGAACAGCTAAATCTGCCAGAAATTCAGAGTGTAAGAAATTAACCTGACCTGGTTTCTTCAACAAATAAATTGCAAGGAAATAAAAGAAGGAAGGGAAACATTAGATTAAAGGAGATTAAATAAATATAACCAAATATAATGTGTGAAATTTACTCAAACCCTGGTTCAAATAAATCAAAAGCTCTGAGACATTTGGAGAAGATCAAACACCACCTGGGTACTTGATATTAAGGAGTCATTCGTTATTAAATTTTAAAAGTGGATAAAGGTATTGGGGTTGTGCCTTTTTATTTAAAAGTTCTTATATTTTAAAGATTCTTATTAAAGTAGTTACTTTAATGTCAGTTAAATAGAAAAGTACTTACACCTTATGAAAAATGGGATATTTGGGATTTGCTTTTAAATGATTTGGTGGTGGCAGGAAATTGTGTCAGCATATAAAAACATGATTAGCTATATGTTGATAATTTTTGAAGCTGGGTGACAGTTACATAATGGTTCACTATGTTATTCTCTCTACTTCAGTGTAAGTTTGAAATTTTCTGTAGTAAGTAAATCAACCTGGAGAGTCAGAGAAAGCATCTTAAAAAATGTTTGAAGTGAAATTTGAAGGAGGGAAAGCATACTCTAGCTAAAAGGAAGGATTTTCTTCTCATCTCAAATAATATGAAAAAATGCTAACTTAAAAATACTTTTTACAAACCAAGAAGTATGCAGTACATATAATAGTGTATTTAATGCAACTACACAGTTTAAAGAATGATAATGAAATAAAAAAGTGTGTGCCCACCACCCATCTTAAGAAATAAAATGCCTTCAAAGCCCTCTATGCTTCTCCTCCACTACCATTCTCGCTTCTCCACCTCCAAAAACTAGTCATTCTCTTGAATTTTGTGCTCATTATTTCTTGCTTACTTTTATGATCTTTATCATATATGTGTTTATTTCCAACCAATATGATATTACTTAGTTCTGCTTAGATTTGAACTCCATATAAACACAATTATACTGCATGTGTTCTTCGACTTACTTTGTTCAACATAGTTTTTGAGATTTATCCATGGTTTTCTTTGTGTTTGTAGATCATCCTTTTTGCTTTTGGTGGTATTCTATTATATAAACATACCATAATTTATACATCCTTTATACTATTGATGGGCATTTGGGTTATGTCCAGTTTGGGGCAGTTTGCCACTACAAATAATATTTTACTTGTCTTTGGAGAACATATATAAGAATTCCCTACAGTATAATGGCCTAAGAGTGGAATTGCTTGGTAGGATTAAAATTGCTTTTTTGAAATGTCAACTGATTAAACCAACTTGTAATGAAAGCAGACGCTGTCAACTCTACTATGGCTCAGTCAGTTGTATTAACACATTCAATAATGTTTCTCAGTAGACATCAGAACATTGAAAAAAGGTACTCTTAGAGCATAGTTTGCTAACGTGTTTCATGTTCCATATAGGGAAGGGAAAAGTTGAATCCAGGGGATATAATACTTTCCTTAGAAAGATACCACTTGCTACAGAGCAGGGTCAGTTTCTGGGGTTTCGTTACAGCTGTAATAAAATCTTCCTCAACTGTATGCCTCTCTCCCTATACTTTAAATTCTGCTTACCAAGCAGATTTCTGAATTGTATTTCCTAGCTATACAATTCCAATACAATATCAGGCAAAAGGAATACCCTGGATAAGACAATACCTAAGTAGTCTACTCACTGGAAATGAATTTACTCCGCTGGAGGACAAGATGCTGAAGTATGACTCACTGGTTGATGGCAGTGAGAATGAGAATGTGGAAATTATATATATAATTCCTTGGAATCCTAAAAGGTCAAAATTTTAAGCCCATGTTTTAAGTCCATCTGAGAAGATGGTGAAATCATTAGCAGTTATACGACAGTCAAAAGGAACAGGTTTGAAGTGGAGGTGGGAAGTAGAGTTGAAAATGATAATGATAGGTTGAAGCACACTTCTCCAAAATATGGCACCTTGCTTAGCATTTGAGAAAACAACAGAAGTAGGGAGGTCACTCTCACCTTTTCCCTTGCCTTTCTCCCCTGAAGTAGGTCATAAAATCTAGGAAGGATTTTCTTTTTTTTTTTTTATTTTTTGAGTTGGAGTCTCACTCTGTCGCCCAGACTGGAGTGCAGTGGCCGCTCCCGGCCACCGCAGCCTCGACCTGCTGGGCTCCAGTGATCCTTCCGCCTCAG
>NW_007232221.1:69992-83824 GCF_000164805.1 Carlito syrichta | reverse complement strand
CCAAAGTTGCCCAGGCGGGTCTCGAACCCGCGGGCTCAGGCAATCCACTCACCTTGGCCTCCCAAGGTGCGGGATTACAGGCTGAGCCACCGAACTCGGCTACATAAAATTTACTAAATAAAATTGTGTGTGTTTCTCTTGTTACTCTGCCTTTTGTTATAGGGCCTCAGCCATGAACCTAGTGATGGGTGAGGAAAAAGATAGTTTTTCTCATCTGCAATGACTTTAGCATATGATAGGTGTTCAGGGCCCTTAGGACATCCAGGTGAAGTTGTTCAGTTGGAAGTCTTGAAATCAGATCTGGAGCTCAAGTGAAATGCTGGGACCTGGGCCAACTCAGTGGCTCAGCCTGTAATCCCAGCACTTTGGGAGGCCGAGGGGAGTGGATTGCCTGAGGCCGCAGGTTCGAGACCAGCCCAGGCAACTTGGCAAGAACTCATCTCTACAATTAAAAAAAAATAGCCAGGCATGATAGCGCAAGCCTGTAGTTCTAGCTACTTGGAAGGCTGAGGCAGAAGGATCACCGGGATCCAGCAGGTCGATGCTGGGGTGGCCGTGAGTGTGCCACGGCACTCCAGCCTGGGTGACAGAGTGAGACTCCAACTCAAAAATAAAGTTGGGATCAGAGATACGTTTATAAGTTAATTTCACAAGCCTGAAATGAAACTGCCAAGAGAGAGAATGTAGAAAAAGAAGAGTTTGGAGCACAGATTCTTGAAGGAATATTTCCATTTAGGAAATAAGAGAAAAAAGAAGAGCCAGTAAAGGCAATGCAAGAGACTGTCAAAGAAGTAGGAAGAGACCCAAGAGTATAGAAAGCAAGGGAGGGGAATGAGAATTGAAGCCTGAAGAAAGAAACAATTTGAGTAGATCCTATAGACAAAACCCTAGGAGTTCACCTTATGATAAGGGAAAAGGTGGTTGACAATAAAACCAATTATTGAGCACCTATTTTGCATCAAGCACTATACCAAGAGTTTCATCCTACTCATTTTACTTTTCACAGCAACTTGGGAGGTAGGCAGTATTATTATTCCTATTTTACAGAAGAGGAAAAAGATTTAAGGTAGTATATACCTAGTCCAAGGTCACAGAGATGGTAAGCGGGGGAGTCAGGGTTTAAACCCATGTCCACCTGAGTTCAAAGCTCAAGCCCTTCCCATATATCATGTAGTTGAGACTTGGCCAAGATTAGCAGGAAATTATAGTAAAATTAACCAGTGCTTGACTTTAGTTTAGAATAGGAGTGGGGTTTTCCCAGGGTCTGGCTGGGGGAATTCAGAGTTCAGTCTTGGTGTGACTGAACTTAACCTCAATTGGGAAGTGGGTGCAACTAAGACAGTGGGGCGGTGTGTGTAAGGGAGGGGTTACCTCAAAGCATAGAACAGACTTGAAGGTTTAAAAGAGATCAGATCTCGTATATAGGGCTGTGGTAAGGATGGGAATTTCAGAGTTTGCAGTGAAATCTTGGGAGCTGTAGTAGTTCCCAAAGCTAGCCATTCTCACTCTCTCCCCTCTGGGTCTTTGCATACGATGTTTTCTAACTTGAACTGTTTCTATCCCACCCCATCATACACACACCCTTGTTGTACCTGCCTAAGTTTTATTTGTCTTGTAAGTCTCAGGTTGGCTGTCCCAGGCTGAGGTGGCTGTTCCTTGTCTGTGTCCCTGCAACCTTCTGTGCTTAACTATAATTGTACCTACTTCCCTTTATTATAACTGAGAGCAAGCTTCTCTCTCTCCCTGAGTAGACTGTGAGCTTCTTGAGGGCAGGAACAGTTTCTTATTCATCTCGCTATCCCCACTGCCTAGTGTACTAGTATACTGACCCAGTATAGTTGTTCAGCAAGTATTAAAAAGCAATATGACTACATGAAATATGGTATAGTGGATTGGCTCCTGGAACCAAAATGAACATTAGTGGGGAAATTTATTGAATCCAAATAAAACTTAGTTAATATTTAATGATAGCTAATAGCCCATAATTTAGTTAATAATGGTTAATAGCAACACAGTGCCAATGTTAATTTCTCATTTGTTTTTTTAAACCACTCTATTGAGATATGATGGACATATAAAAAGCTGTATATATTTAAAGTATACAATTCAAAGGAAAAAAAATATTTTGGAGTTGATGGATATGTTTATTATCTCTTTTTTTTTTTTTTTTTTGAGCTGGAGTATCACTCTGTCGCCCAGGCTGGAGTGCGGTGGCACACTCAAGGCCACCTGCTGGGCTCTGGTGATCCTTCCTCCTCAACCTTCCAAGTAGCAGGAACTACAGGCAAGCACTACCATGCCCAGTTAATTTTTTATTTATTGTAGAGACGAGGTCTTGCCAAGTTGCTAGGGCTGGTCATGAACCCATGGGCTCAGGCAATCCACTCGCCTCGGTCTCCCAAAGTGCTGGGATTACAGGATGAGTCACCGAGCCCGGCCTATTATCTTGATTGTGGTGATGGTATCACAGGTGTATACATATGTTCACATTCATGTGGTCTTTAAATATGTGCAATTGTTTGCATATTAAGTATACTTCAATGAAGCTGAAAAAAATAATTGGCAAAACAATTTTCTTGTAACAAATATACATAGTTATGTATTAACATTAGGGGAATTATGTTAACATTAGAGGAAGATGGGTATAAGGTATATGAGAACTCTTTGAACTATCTTTGCAATTAACTTTTATTTTAAAATAAAAATTTTATTTAAAAAAAAACAGAAGCAAAACTGCATAGTGATTAGGAGAATAGGCTGTGTGACCTTAAGAAATTATTTGTCCCTCCTGAGCCTTCTTTTCCTTATCTATAAAATGAGGTAATACCACATGTTCTCACTCATAAGCAGACCCTGAACATTTACCATAATATTATAAAGAAAAGGATTGGCAGTTGTGGGAAACTGCCAGGGGAAGGAAGGGAGCACATGACATCGATAAGGGAACCTGATCTTAAACAAGGTGAAGTGGGGACCAAAGGGAGGCCCAAACTTTGCCTGTGTGATGATCATTTGTATATCTACTCCTGAATTGTACCCCACATTTTTAAAATAAAAATTTTAAAAACTACAAAAAAAGAGTTCTTGATAGGACTGTAAGCTTATGTACATGCATATATTTTTATTCTCTATATTTGTTTATTTGTTACATCTATGCCAGTAGGTATATACATACAATAATATTCACCGTATTCTAGGCACTGTTCTCAGTATTGTACATATATTACTTTATTTTAATCCTCTTGCAACCCCATGAAGTGGAATTTAGCGTCATCATCATTATAATCCTCCTTTAACACATGGAGAATTTGAGGCAGAGAGAAATTAACCAATTAATCCAAGGTCAAGGGGTAGGAAGCTGTACAGCTGAACCATGAACTCAAACAGTCTGGCTCCAGAGCTGATGCCCACATTGTATCACTTAGAACTGTGCCTAGGACAGAGAAAACATTCAATAAGTATTAGGTATTATTTAATTAATACTTGACTTAGTCAGTTCAGGCTGCTATAACAAATATACCATAGACTTTAGTAACAAACATTTATTTCTCAGTTCTGGCAGCTGAGAAGTCCAAGATCAAGGCACTGATAGATTCAGTGTCTGGTGAGGGCTGCTTTCTAGTTCATAAAAGGCATTTCATTGTGTTCTGACATGGTAAAAGGGGTGAAGGAGCTCTCTGGAGCCTCTTTTATAAGGGCATTAATCCCATTCATAAGGACTCTCATGATCTAACCACCAAAGGCCCCATCTAATGTCATTACCTTGGGAGTTAGGATCTCAACACATACATTTTTGGGGAGAACACAGATATTCAAATCACAGCAAGCCCTAAAGATCAGTTTGACTGCTGTCTTCTTTAGAACTGGAGTTAGTGCACATGCCTCACCAATCTCCAACTTAACTTAGATCCATGGGACTGTCTAGATCTGTAAAAGACATTAGAAGTCATTGAATCAGACTCCTTTCTTGTATGTGTTAACTAAACTGAGGCAAAGAAAAATTCCATGATTTTTCTATGGTCTGGAGTTTAAAATCACTCATTTTTAAAAATTGAACCTGTTTTGAGTGTCTATTACCATGCCAGGCACTGTGTTAAGCAACGGGGAAACAGGAATGAACAAGACACAAATCTCTGACCTCTGGTTCTGCTGTATAAGACAGAAATGTGAATCATGGTGTAGTGTTATTGTAGATGTGAATACAAAGTGTCTAGGTGACAGCTCTTCTTGGGGAAATAAGAAAAGGCTTCCCAAACTTTATACTGGATATTGCAGGCTAAAAGAATGGAATGAGCAAAGGTGAAGCACAAGGGGCAAGAGGGAGCATTGAAGATGAGGCTGCTGATGAAGTCTTCCTGAACCATGCACACAGGGCCAGCTGCCTGCATCTCTGTCTCCATGGTGCTAGCATTGCACAGTTCACTACTTTAAGCATGCTTCTGTGAAGAGACTGGGAGTTCTGTGCTAATCTTCAGCACACTAGTTTCCAGCACAGCTCTTAGTCCAGGGTTAGAGTAGCCAGATTTGGCAAATAAAAATACAAGTCACTCAAATAAATTTGAATTCCACATAAACTATATAGATGTTTAATATGAGTATATCCCGAGTATATACATGGGACATACTTATACTTAAAAATGGTCATCTGAAGTTCAAATTTAATTCAGCCTCCTGTACTTTATCTGGCAACTCTGCCCAGAGTAAATGCTCAATAAGTATTCATGGGAGTAAGGGAGTTAGAGAAGGGAGGAAATAAGAAAGGAGAGGAAGGAGGCAGCCAGTTCATTCATCAGTGGAGAATGAGCCAGAAGAGTTGCAGGCCTGGGAAAAATGGTGGATTCGTCAAGACCCAGAAACCACATAAAATCTGGCCTTAACATAACTTCTCACTATTTTCAGTTCTGTAGAGTACAGAGTAAACAGTTGTTTCCCCCTTTTTTGTTAAAAAGTCTGCCCTCATGTGGTAGGAAGAAAGTATTAGGCCAGAAGCCCTAATTCTGGTCTTTCAGTCATTGGGGCAAAAGGCTCCACAGAGGCCAGCGATCTAGAAAGGAGGATATATGATACTGGGAATTTGTTTGTTTGTTCGTTTTGTTGGGGGACAGGAGAGGAATAAAGAAAAGATTAATGGGCTCTATGTGTCATATCCCAAGAGAGTATTGTTAAAATAGGTTTTAAAAATTGCTCAAAACACATTTGTAAATTTGTGCAAAGCAACATAATCTCAATTTCCAACCTGTGCAGGTCAAAAAATATGCTAAGATGCTGTGCCTAAAATTCACCCAGTAGAATGTTTAACTGGAGATATGATTTATAAACTGTAAATTATTGTTTAAATGTTGTTAGCTCAAAAGCCACCCACCCTGGCAACCTTGGATGTGGAGAAAGCTTGGTTTGGATGCCTCTTCTAGTCTTTAACCTCACCAGGTACCCCAATCCTCATGTTGAATCCAATGTTTCCCAGGTAGTGCCCCACCACCACCACCAGTGGGGGCTACTCATTCTCCCCAACTGTGAGAGGAAGAGATAAGGTTGCATCTATCTTGGCTCCAGACCGTACATGCTGCCACTATTCTGAGTGACTCCAGAATCTATGTGGACACCCCTCTAAAACCAGACCTCATGGTTTCTGTCCCTCCTCACCTACATGACCTCATTCTCAACCTCACACCACATGCCAATAGATGTCACCTTGGCTTTACTATTTCTGAGTACATCTTCAAAATCTCACTCTCAGACGTGACCATAACTTTCTATTCTTCCTACACTCTCCCACTGAACCTATTCCTTGCACCTCCAGCAGACTTCCAGAACTGTTCAGTATGGATGTGCGCAGTCTCTCCACTCGCATCTGACTTCATGTCCTTCCTTCAGCCTGGACCCCATGTGTGATGACTTTTTTTTTTTTTTTTGAGAAAGCAGGATGTGTTGAGAGGACAGAAAAGCTCCCACAGTGGGAGGAGACCTGAAGGGGTTGCCCATGTGATGACTTAAATTGCTTTTGCTCTAGTACCTGGACTTCTCAGCCTCTCTGTGCATCAACTAGGCCTCAGCCTTCAACTCTGCCTCAGCCTGACCATTTGTCTACCCTTCCCCCAGAGGGGTAACCACATGCAAGTGGCACATCTGGGCAGACTGGAGCCAGTCCACAGTTAAGATAGCCCCCCTTGCCTTAGTCCCGAGAACTTTCCTTCAGTTGTTTTACCTTAATCAGCTTAATAAACGACCTCCTTTTCTTTCCTCAGCTATTACAAATGCCCTATGACTCTAAGTACCTCAGCGTCCTCATCTATAAACTGGGGTGATAATACCTACTCTGAAGGTTGTTGTGAGGAATGGCCTGGCACAGTTCAGACCATTGATATACATGCTTCATTTATTGCTAATTTCCTCCAGTGCTCCACACAAAACTGCATTCCTCTCATTCTAAACAAATGACCTTATCGCACAGAGAAAAGAGAAGACATCAGTTGTAAGGGAGATGGGGAGCTGTACCTTCCTGTACTCACAAACTTGACAGATCTATACCAACCTGCATTAATTTACCTCTGGTCTCAGAGAATGAGAGGCCACTCTTCCTTCCCAGATGAGTCCCTCCTTCAATGCTCTTCTCAGAGACCCTGCTCAATCCATCCCTTCACTTATCTGTATCATCAGCCTCCCCTTCTTAATCTCCTCATCTCATGCACATGCTTAAATCTCTCCCATCTCAAAAAATTCTCTCTTGACTCTAAATCATATATCTCATCTTTTCACAGTCAAGCTTCTTCAAAGAGTTGTCAGTATTCAGTGTCTCCACTTCTTCACCTCCCATTGACTTCTTCAATGCAATCTGCGCTCTGCTCTCATAGTCCCACCAAAACAGTTCTCCACTGAAGTCACCATGACCCCCGTGTTGCTAGAGCAATTGTATACTTCTTAGTTATCAGTTTTCATCATACTTGACACCATTTGACACTGTTGGCCACTCCCTCCCTTTTGGCATTCTGTCCTCTCCTGGTTTCATACTACAACTCTAAGGCAGGAGGAAAACAGGCCTAATCTGAGCCTCCTTTGCTGGTTCTTCCTCTGCATACCCTTTATATGTTGGAGTCTCTGAGGGATCAGTCCTGGGGTTTCTACATTCCTTTATCTACACTCTCTCCCAGTGAGATCTTGATCTGTTCCAGCTCTATGCTGACTACTCCGAAATATCTATCTCCAGCCTAGTCCTCTGCTGTGAGCTATAGAACCCTTATCACAGCTGGGGTGAAGGGCCCTTTAAGAGAAAACCCACATGCTGCTTTTTTGGTTGCTGTTTACTTTTATTTTTTAAAATTTTGTTTTGTTTTAAAGATGTGGGGTACAAGTCAGGATTAGGCACATAAGTGGTCTATGTGTAGGTGAAGTTTGGGTCTCCCACTGGTCCTCATGGTCCTTACTTCCCCTGGTTTAAGATCAGGTACCCTTAGTGATGTTATGTGCACCATCTCCTCCCCTGGCAGTGTCCTGCTACTGCTTATCTCTCTCTTGTAGTATTTTCATAAATGTTCAGGACCCAATTATGGGTGAAAACATGTGGTATTCAGTTCTTTGTTTCTGTGATAGATCACTGAGTATGATAAGAAACCGCCATATATTTTCACATCTATCTATAGGGCAAAGAATATATCAGGCAGTCTGTTACTAGCTCTCCTGTTCCTACCTCTCTGCTGACATCAAAAGTGGCCTCTACCAACTCTCAGCTATGTGATCTAGGTTAAGTTAATCTCATCAGAACAATAAGATGAGTGTGTCAACATCAATGGACTGCAGTTGGGATGAAATGACATAATTCATATAAAGTGCTTACTGCTTTGCCTGGCACATATGTGATGAACACTCACCATGTTTTATATCCTATTGGTCAGTCTGCCTGGGTCTACCACTTTCTACTAGTGTGCCCATAAGCATATTATTATTATTATTATTATTATTGGGTTGGAGTCTCACTCTGTCGCCCAGACTGAAGTGCAGTGGCCGCTCCCGGCCACCGCAGCCTCGACCTGCTGGGCTCCGGCGATCCTTCCGCCTCAGCCTTCCAAGTAGCTGGAACTACAGGCGCGCATATTATTTAATGTCTCTGAGCCTCAGTTTCCTCCTCTGTAAAATGGGGATAACAATAGTATCTACCACATAGGGCTGTGCCGGACATTCAAGTGGAAATGTCTAGCACATAGAACAGGGCTCATAAGGTATTAATTATTACTGTTACTATTATCCTCAGAAAGGCAAGGAATGTATTAGTTAGACAGCTGTCAGAACACAACCCTCTGGGTCTCATTCCAGATTCTCCTGGCAACATACTAGACATATGTATATATGCTGCTTCAGGCCAGCCAGGAAATGGAAACCAACATCAAGGCAACAAACATCACCTGGTGCAGCCCAGTGTCCAGCTGCTTCAGGGGTAGCTCTTTGTGCAGGAATAAAAGCTTGTTCAGCAATCTTTGGCTATGTGATTTCTTACAGCTGGACATTGCTACGTGACACTCCCCAGAGGTCCAAGTGGCCTCTCCTGGACTGTCAGCATCCTGTTTTTTCTTATTTTGAAACTGTCTTTGAGGCCCTAAACAAGTATCTGCTGTTCTTATTTTTAAATTTAAAAAAAACTTCACACTTTATTAACCCTTAGCAGTCTTGTCCCCTGTTGCATCTGTGAGTCCAACCGCCTTTTCTACAGGCCTTCCATACTGCCCAGCAATTCTGATTCTCTCTGGTCAACTTGCACTTCCATTTTCCCCAATGATATTTTCAAATCTTCTTCATTCTTCTTAAATTTCCCATGCTGCATCTCCCCCAACTCTCTCCACCCCACCTTATATTTCAACAGGTGACCATGCATCTTGTTTCACAGAGAAAACTGAAGCCACTAGATGCAAAACAGTCATTTACTGTTGCAAAATCTAGTGGTGTATTCTATGCCTATCTTTCTGGACCTATCAGCATCATATGACATTATCAATACCCTGTCCTTGTTATACTTTTTTACTGTGTTCTCTAGGATGCCACAGTCTCTTGATTTCCCTCATCCCTCAGTGGTTGTTCCTCTTCACTCTCCATTGCTGGTTCCTCATCATCAACCCTACTTTTATTGTTGGAAAGCCCCATGACACTGTCCTTGAACCTTTTCTCTTTTATCTCTTCTCTTCTCTTTTCATCTCTTCTCTATCTACCCTTACTCCCTTTATGGCTGCATTCAGTTTTGTGGCTTTAAATTACCATTTATATTCTGATGACTCCCAAATTTATATCTATCCCAGACCTGTCTCCTAAACTCCAGACTCATATTCTGCTGCCTATTAGATAGCTCCATAGACTGGACAGCTTAAAAAACCAGACAATTATTTTCTCATAGTTTTGGTGGCTGGAAGTCAAAGATTAAGGTGCCATCAGGGTTGGTGTGTCCTCACATGGGCTTTCTTCTATGCCCACATGGAGAGAAAGCATGCTCTCTGATGTCTCTTCTTCTTATAAGAATATAAGTTCTGCCGTACTCGGTGGCTCAGCCTGTAATCCCAGCGCTTTGGGAGGCTGAGATGAGTGTATTGCCTGAGTCCACGGGTTCAAGACCCACCTGGGCAACTTGACGAGACCTCATCTCTACAATACATCAAAAACTAGCCGGGCATGGTAGCGCGTGCCTGTAGTTCCAGCTACTTGAAAGGCTGAGGCGGAAGGATTGCCGGAGCCCAGCAGGTCGAGGTTGCAATGGTCGGGAGCGGCCACTTCACTCCAGACTGTGTTACAGAGTGAGACTCCAACTCAAAAAAATGAAAAAAAAGAATATAAGTTCTATCAAATGAGGGGCTCACTCTTATGATCTCACTTAAACTTACCTCCCTCCCTAAAGGCCCTATCTCTAAATACAGTCACATTGGGGGTTAGGGCTTCAACAAATAAATTTTAGGGGGAAACAGTTCAGTCCATAACAAATATCTAATAGACATTTCAAACCGTACATGTTCAAAATCGAACTTCTGATCAGGGAAGATCCAAATGTTTGCACCTAAAACATACTACTTGGGGATCCCTCTTTAGAAAAAAGAACTAGAACAAGCTTATTACTGTATTGCTGGAACCCGAGCAAATGAGAGGCCCTGAAACCTAAGCTTCCTTCGCTTTACCAAAATTCTGCATCTGCTCCTGACCTTCATTCCCTTTCTGCTCAACACACACTCCTGTCTGATCCATAGTCCTTCCTCTACCAGTCTATGGAAACTCCAACCTTAAGAGTCACTCGAACCTAAACACTTGGAGTCATTCTTGACTCTGCTCTTTCTCTCCCACCCTATATCTAGTAAGTCAGAAAATCCTGATGGTTCTATATTTGAAATAAATTCTCAACCTAATCACTTCTTACCATCTTTACCACTATAAACCTATACCAAACTATGCTTAACTCTAGTTTAGAGTATTGCAGTAGTCTCTAACTTATGTCATGCTCCCATTGTTGACCCAAAATGTTTAATCTCAATACAATGATCCTTTTAAAAATGTAAATCAAATAATGTCACTCTCCAACTAAAAAATCCTCAATATTTTTCATTCAACATAATTAAGGCAACATAATTAAGGAAACATGCTAGGCCCTGGAGACACAGCAATGATCTAAACAGTCAAAAAAAATCCTGCCTTCATGAAGTTTGCATTCTAGTAATAACTTCCCTACTTACCCAGAGTAAAAGCTAAGGTCCTTATTATATTTTTTTCTTATTTATTTGTGTATTGTATCTCCTCCCACTAGAATGCAAACTCTAGGAGTTCAGGAATGTGTTAGTCTGTATCCTCAGTGCCTAGTACACATTAGATATTTAATAAATATTTATTAAATGAATGAGTGAATGAATCTCCCCATAGCTAACTAATACATCTATCAATTTCGTCTTTCTATTAATTTATTTTATTTTATTTTTTATTTTCTTATACTTTTTTTTTTGAGTTTGGAGTCTCACTTTGTTGCCCAGACTGGAGTGCAGTGGCCGCTCCCACCCACCACAGCCTCGACCTGCTGGGCTCTGGAGATCCTTTCGCCTCAGCCTTCCAAGTAGCTGGAACTACAGGCATGCGCTACCACGCCCGGCTAATATTTTTTTATTTATTGTAGAGATGAAGTCTCCCCAAGTTGCCGAGGTGGGTCTCGAACCCGCGGCTCAGGCAATACACTCACCTCAGCCTCCCAAAGCGCAGGATTACAGACTTAGCCACTGAGCCTTGCTCTATTAATTTATTTTAAAGATACAGGATACAATTCAGGATTAGATATACAAGTGGTCATTGTACAGGTAAAGTTTGGGCCTCCCTTTGGTCCCCACTTCACCTGGTTTGAGATCAGGTATCCTTATTGATGTTGTGTGACCCCCTTCCCTGGCCATTTCTGGCTACTGCCAATCCCTTTCATATAGTCTTATGATAAATGCTCAGGTCTGCTTACGAGTGAGAACATGTGGTACTCAGTTCTTTGCTTCTGTGATAAATCACTGAGTATTTTAGACTCTAAATCCATTCAAGTTGCTGCAAAGTCTATAATTTCGTTCTTCTTTATGACTGCATAATATTCTACCATATATATGTACCATATTTTTTTTAATCTGGTCCAGTTTTTTAAAAAAACATTTTCTGTTTTAAAGATGTGGGGTAGAATTCAGGGTTAGGTATATAAATGTTCATCATGCAGGTATCCTTGTTGATGAGGTGTGTCCCCTCCCCACAGTTTCCCACTACTGCCAATCCCACTTCCCCCAGTCCAGATTTGATGGGCAGCTCTGTTGGTTCCATGTTTTTGCTATTGTAAATAGTGCTGCAATAAACATGTGCGTGCAGATTTCTTGTAGAGTGTCATATCTGCACTTTTCTGATCCTCCTTCACTCCTGTTAAAGTAAAGGAGATATCCTCCCTTTTGTCTATGGTACAGTGGCTCTTAAACTTGAGTACACACCCAGATTCCACAGCACTCTATATCCCACCACTAGAGTTTCTGATTCAATCTAAAGTAACACCCAAGAAGTTGTAGTTCTAACCAATTCCAGGTGATGGTGATGCTACTGGTCCAGGGACTACATTTGAAAACCACTGATCTCACCCCTCTTGCTTTTGCAGGAACCTTACCTTATCAGCTGTCTTTTCTTTCTAAATATCTTCAGTGGCTACCTTTAAACTGAATCTTCTGTCATAGTCCATTTAGTGTTGCTATAACAGAATACCTAAGGCAGGGCAACTTATTTTTAAAAAGAGGTTTATTGATATCTGCACACATATGTTTATCACAGCATTGTTCACAATAGCAAGTAAAAAAAAAGAGGTTTATTTAGCTCACGGTTCTGCAGGCTGTACAAGAATTGTGGTGTTGACATCTGCTCAACTTCTGGTGAGGGTATTTGTTCTATGTCAGAAAATGGTGGAGGTCAAAGGGGAAGTGGGCATGTGGAAAGAGGGGTTAAACAGGAGGGGGAACCTCCCAAGGGAAGTAATTAATCCATCCCCTCAATAACTATTCCCATCTAGCAAGAGCAAGAGGTCACTCACTACCTTGAGAATGGCACCAGGCCACTCATGAGGGATTTGCCCCATGACACAGACACCTCTCAACACTGCCACACTAGGGTCAAATTTCAACACGAGATTTGCAGCTCCATGTGGCCAATGAGATGTAAGCAGAAATGTTGTGTGATAGCATGTAGTATATTTCCTTAAAAGATAGTTGATGTGTGCCCTTTGCCTCTTCCTACCGCTTCGGCCATTTTGCTGCTTGCAGCATGGATACAATTTTTGGTACTTCATCTTGGAGCTTGAGGAAGGCCATACTCTGGAGATGGCAGAGCAAAAAGCTGGAAAAAGCCTGAGTCTCTGGTAACAGTATAACTGCTGCATCAGCCTGAGATTGCCCATTTCAGTCTTTATGTGAGATATAAACTTCTGTTTTGTTTAAGCCACCGTTAGGTCAGGTTTTGTTACTCATTGCAGAACCTATCCTAAGAAATACAAAGAGTGGTTTTATTTAGGATGGGAGAGGGGTAAGGTCATATTTACAGCTAGAAGCGGGAGTCCATGGAAAGGGAGATGTAGAATGTTCCCAATACAAAGAAACGATAAATGTTCGAAGTGATGGATATTCCAATCACCCTGATTTGATCATTATACATTGTATGTATGTATCAAAATATCACATGTACCACATAAATATGCACCATTACTACGTATCAATAAAAAATAAAATTCTTTATGTTGACTTTTTAAGGGAGATGGACAACCTATTTGATGGATTAAGGTTAATGAAGGCATGGGAGGAATAGAGTCATGGGACACAGATGGAGGAATTTACTTTGTATAGGAACAGAGACACTTCATTCTATGAGTCTTAGGAAAAAGGACAAGAACTTATATTTGTTGAGCACATTCTAGGTACTGAATGCTTCATAAATGCTATCTAACCTAATCCTCATAACATTTTAAAGTATGTATTATAGAGTACAATTTCAAATTACAATTTGTGTTCCATTGTGTACTATATGAGACAGCATTATTTCACAAGAGTTCAGTATCTGCCGAGCTCAGTGGTTCAGCCTGTAATCTCAGCACTTTGGGAGACCGAGACGAGAGGATTGTTTGACCCACGGGTTCGAGACCCACCCGGGGAACTTGGTGAGACCTCATCTCTACAATAAATCAAAAATTAGTTGGGCATGGTAGCACAGGCCTGTAGTTCCAGCTACTTGGAAGACTGAGGAGGAAGAATCGCCGGAGCCCAACAGGTCGAGGCTGCAGTGGCCATGAGCGTGCCACTGCCCTCCAGCCTGGGTGACAGAGTGAGACT